>NC_080748.1:9596538-9899230 GCF_020826845.1 Diceros bicornis minor | reverse complement strand
AAGGCATCCCTTAAATTCTACATATGCTTCAGGTGAACCACAAATTTGGTTCAAGCACTTGTAAAGGGGAATCTGAGGCGTTACAGAACTCACTGTCTATAAGCCACAAATCTACCAACTACTCACAGAAGGTACCTTTAGTCCTGATTCTAAGACCCGAAAGCAATTTCAGCAAACATATTTAAGTCTGCACCTGTCAACACATTACCTGAAAGCAAAGACTGAACAATCCCCACCACATACTCCTCCTCCTTCACTATCCAAATATCCTCTCTGTTCTTCTGATAGCAAAGCCTAGCTTATAGCAAATGATTGTCAAAGAAAGAATCTCTAGTAGATGGTAATTAAAAACAAGAAGTGTAGTGGTTCTTATTGTCTTCCATTGATAACAAGACAACTTGGGACCCCTTACCCACATAAGCAGTGGTTTTGTAACTTTATTTTTAACAGTAGAACTAACTTTTTTTTTTTAATAAAATTTTCATCAGAACACCAAGCAGCAAGAAGGGAGTGACTCTGGCTGGAACAACGGTGGAAGGTATCCAACTGATTTCTCTATACTAAGTTGTCTGAAACTTGACAAGTCACTCATGACTATTCCCTGTCCTTCTCTGATATTTACAGCTAACTCATCAGCTAAAGCTTCCTTCTACCACAATATGAATTTGTGAAGTTCATCCTTTATTTTCCTTTCAAAAGAAAGAATTATCAGCAAAAGTTAAACTCAGGGTAACAAGCCTATAAAATAAACACATACATACATATAGGAAATCTTACTGGAAAGGAAAAAAAGCAAATTAAGAAAATTAAAGCTAAGTGAAGCAACTTATATACAGCAGCAAGAAAATATTAGTGACTAAAAAAAAAGGTTATAGAACTATGCTAGATTTAACTTCAATACCCTACAACCAGAGAGAAAGCATTAAAATATAACCTTAGGATAGAGCATTTATCGTTTCCATTTCTGGGGAGAGGGAAGGGAACAGATCAAAATGCTCTGGTCAAGTCAAACTGCTCTGCATTTCTATTTACTCGACATTTTAAAAATGTAGTTTAACTAGTTAATTGTTCATATCCCTACCACTTCAGAAACTGAAAACTTAAATTTAAATGAATTTGCTAAATCTTATGATTTATTTTAGTACTTTAATGAGAAGACTAGGATAAATTAAATTATACTCAATTTAAGAACAGAAATCACATTCCATCCATCCAGACAGGTTCCTCGTTTCATCAACAACCAACACCTGCAAAACAAACAAAATCTTCAAAAGAGAGAGAGGAAAAAAAAAATTCAAAAATTACCAGAAATAATTTGAGGTTGACACTAGAATTAGGGGGGGGGAAGTCAACAAGCACCAAAATACATGAAATCCAACACTTCAGAAATAATATCTGAATGCTAATTGGACCTACAAAAGAATATGACTCTAATGCTTGGCCAGTTTTATACAAAGCCCACTGAAAGTGTAATACCATTCACTGAGATTCTTTCAGGTGTTCCTGATAGAAGTGGAAAACTGCACATGTTTTTAATCTACATTATGCTATACAACACTTCTGAGGGGAAAAAAACAGAAAGCCAACTTCTGAACACATTCATAAGAGTCTATCCTAATAACCTTTGAACTTTTCTTTTTAAAAGAGTATTTTTAAACGAAATCTTATGTACTGGAAAGCCAAAAATACACAGTAAGAAACTACTGGAAATGCAGGCATCTCCAATTTTCAACATCTGAGGTTTTAGAAATGCAGTCAATCTAGAAATCATCTGTTTCTCAGCATGATTCGCTTTCAATTTTTCTTGGTTCACTCATTTGTTTCTGTTGCCAGCTCACTGATTTCTGATGACCATGCATAATCAGTGTTCACACTAACCATTACAAACGTCATCTCCAGGTGGAAAAGGGTCACTGTAAGGGTGTATATATCATGTCTATAGAAACGCTGTGAGGTGGGGGGGTAGGGGGTAGGGGAGTTGCAAAGAGAATCATGTTTTTCTTTCTTCTTTTTTTTTTCAGGAATTCACGGAGACAAAAAATAATGGTAAAATAGGCCAAGTGACAATCTATGTGAGATTTTGTTATATCTGCAAAACAACCCAAAATATAAATGTCTCCTCAAGAAAGGAGATTATTTTCAACCTTATTTCCTATTCTTGGCACTTCAATTTAACATTTGTCTGGAACCAGACTACTCACCTATATAATCCATGGAACATTAAAATATTTTAATTTTATTTCTCTACTGTCCAAAATTAATAAAAGGTAAGCAAAAAATAATTATTATAATTAAATAATTTACTTACAACGAATCATCATCCTCCTTCCCCTTCTCTAGCTTGGATATTTTATTTACTTTCATATTTTAATCTAGTTTCTCTTGTTTTTACAGGGACTAAACATCAGTTTCACATTCAAAAGACAGTCCCACACAATCATCATTCAAAAATTCTATAGTCTAAAATGCAGTCACAGACATTAGGTAATAACCATTTTTTTTTTTTTTAACAATTTTGAGGTTAAATCCTAACTAGATGGTAGGAGATTAACAAAATTGACAAACCTTTAGACCAAGAAAAAGAAAGAAAGCACGAGTTGGCAAAATCAGAAATGAAGGAGAAGACATTGATCACTACCAACCACAAAAAAGTTTACAACGGGAGCTGGCCTGGTGGTGTAGTTCACATGTTTCACTTCGGCAGCCCAGCGTTCGCAGGTTCGGATCTCAGGCGCAGATCTACATACCACTCATCAAGCCATGCTGTGGCGGCATCCCACATACAGAATGAAGAAGATTGGCACAGATGTTAGCTCAGGGCAAATCTTCCTCAGCAAAAAAAAAAAAGATTATAAGGGAATAATCTGAACATACTTATGCCACCAAACTAGACAACTTAGATGAAAAGAAAAATTCTAGGAAACATATAAATTAACCAAACTGAGTAAAAAAGAGAAAAGCTGAAGAGACGTATAGCAAGTTAAGAGACTGGATAAGTAATTAAAAATCTTCCCACAAAGAAAAGCTCAGGTCCAAATAGCTTCACAGGTGAACATCTAAGGAAGAAATATCAATCCTTCAGAAATTCTTCTAGAAAATAAGAAGAAATGCTTCCCAACTCATTCTATGAAGCCAGTTTTACCCTGAAACCAAAGCCAGACAAAAACATCACAAGAAAACTACAGATCAATATCCCTCATGAAAAATCCTCAACAAAATATTAACAAACCAAATCTAGGAACATACAAAAAGGATTACACACCATGAACAAATGGGATTTATCCCAGGAATGCAAAGTTGGTGTAACCTCCAAAAATCAAATATAATAATAAATAATATTAATAAGGACAAAACCATACAACCATCTCAATAGATGCAGAAGAAGTATTTCATAAAATCCAACACCGATTTGCAATTAAAAACGCCCAACTAAGAACTGAAGGAAACTTCTTCAACCCGATAAAGGGCATCTGTGAAAAGACTACAGCTAACATCATACTTAATGGTGAAGGACTGAATGCTTGCCCCCAAAATCAGGACAAGACAAGAATGCCTGCTTTAACCACTTCTTTTCAATATTGTAATGAAGGTTCTACTCAGTGCAACAAGGCAAAAAAGAAAGAGAGAGGGAGACCACCCAGATTGGAAAGGAAGTAAAATTGTCTTGCTAGTCAATTTCACAACTAGCACTTGTCATGATCCTACATGTAGAAAATCCTAAGGAATCCACAATAAAATGACAAGAACTAAAAGACAAGTTCAACGTGTCACATGATACAAATCAATATACAAAAGTAGTAACCAGCCCAGTGGTGTAGTCACTGAATTTGCACACTCTGCTTCGGCAGCCCAGGGTTCACGGGTTTGGATCCCGGGCGCTGACCTGCGCACCGCTTATCAAGCCATGCTGTGGTGGCATCCCATATAAATTAGAGGAAGACGGGCATAGATGTTAGCCCAGGGCCAATCTCCCTCAGCAAAAAAAAAAAAGAGGAGGATTGGCGACAGATGTTAGCTCAGGGCTAATATTCCTCAAAAAAAAAAATCAACTGTAGTAACTACAAAGAGGAAGCATGAAGGAGTTCCTTTGTGGTGATGGAACAGTTCTATAACTTGATGTGGTGGTGGTTACACAAATTTATACATGTAAGTTGCACAGAACACACAAATGAGTGCATGTAAAAACCAGTGAAATCTGAATAAGGTCCATAGACTGTATCAATGTCAATTTTTTGGTTTTCATAGTGTACCACAGTTACACAAGATGTTATCATTGGGGAAATCTGGGTGAAGAGTACACATGACCTCTCTGTACTACTTCTGCAACTTCCCTAGCCAACAACTGTTTCAAAATAAAAACTTATTTAAAAAAATCAATTGTTTTTCTACCTAAGAGCAACAACAAAAATGAAATTAAGATCCTCAGGTGACTCTTTTCTGCAAATTTGGGAATCACTGTCTTACACTTTTTTGAAGACAGCAAAAACAGAAGTTACATAAGCATGTGATATGCCACCATTCCAAACTATATTATCAGTGAAATTCCCAAGCGTATTTACACATTAGACTCACCTAGAGACCATTTAGACTATGCAACACCCCAGACCAATTAAGTCACAATTTTTGGGACTAAGACACAGGCATCAGCATTTTTAAAACTCCCTAGGTGAACCACTGCTGTATGAAGCAACAATTCCCAAATTATTGTTTAGGATCTCTTACAATTTAAAACCCCAAAGGGCTATGGTTCATTAGTCATATTTATCAATATTTACCGCATTAGAAATTCAGGTAGAAATGTTTTAAATGTTTACTAAATCATTGAAAAGGACAAAATAAACTCATGCATTAACATAAATATATTCTAAAGAAAAACAACTATATTTCTCAAAACAAAAAATTATTGGCACTATTATATTTTTGCAAGTTTCTTTAATGCTTGACTTAAGAGAAGACGGGTAGATTTTCACATCTGCTTTCTGAATTCAATCTGTTGTGATACGTTGTTTTGGTTACAGTACTCATGCCCCACATAATGATGTTTCAGTCAACAACAGACCGCACATACAACAGTGGTCCCAGAGATTAGTTCCATATAGCCTACATGCGTAGTAGGCTATACTACCTAGGTTTGTGAAGTACACTCTATGATGTTTGCATAACTACTAAATCACCTAACAACACATTTCTCAGAATGTATCTCCACCATTAAGTGACACATGACTGTATATGAAGACAATTCGGTCTCACACAGGTATCTAGTTAGAAAAAGGAGGTGCGTTCATTAGTCTTTTCAGGTAATTTATGGCTCCACCACGTAGCCTCTGAAAACAGTACTGTATGCTTTGAGAGAATGTGAGTAAAAAGGACAGATAATGTCTTAGTATAATTATGAAAATAAGTATGACCTTACTGACCCCTAAAAAGGTCCTGGAGACCACCAGGAGCCCCCATACCACTTAGAGAACTGCTGCTATAAAGTATAGAAGAAAGGAATCTAATGAGGTCTGAAGCTGTCAAAGCCTTTCCAGAGAGGTAGGACTTCCACTGAAAGTTGGACAAATAAGTGTTGAATTAGCGGGGAGAGGGGAAAAGCTGGCTCAAAAAAAACCCAAAAAAAGTTGATTTTCACTCACTCAATCAATCAATAAATCCCACATCCACATAAAACTACTATAAAAAAACAGAAAATGTGAATCAAAGCATTTCAGCTAATAAAACTTCTCCCCCAAAGAAAAAAATCATATTAGAAATGAAGATTAAATAAAAAGGTGCCCAAAGGAGAATAAATTCAAATGAAAATTTAATAAAAGGCATTGAGAAAAACCAAGAAAACAACCAAAAGAAAAACAAAGTATGCAGAAAAGAAGTGACTGAAATAGAAAACAGGCAAAGAAGGGCAAGCATTCATATAACTGGAGGTACACGTACTCCAAGGTACACGTATTCAAGACTCTGGAAGAAGATATTCAAAACACTGAAACAGAATACTTGAAGCAATAATCCAAGAAAACTTTTTGGTAATAAAAAGAAGACTTGAATCTCCACATTCAAAGAGTCAACTCTTTGGGGCTAGGGAAAATTGACCAAGAACAAACAACTCTAAAACATATCCTAATAAACTATAAGACTTTAAAGATACAGAAAAGATCCTCAGGGCCTCCCGGCTAAAAAATGAAATAACTTACAAGAACAAAGAATCAGACTGGTATCAACTTATTAAAACAATATACAAAGCAAGACAAAAGTAAAAAATCATTTTGAAGAACCTTAATAAAAAAAGTGAAAATAAGGATTTTATATCTAGCCAAGCTGTCCTTCAACTATCAAGGCCACAAAAAAATACATGAATAAGCAAGACCTCACAAATACTTACATATGCATCCTTCCTGAGCATTGTGATCAGCTTTCTCAACCCAGGCTCATCATCTGGATCACAGACACAGAAAGTGATTTGAGTGACTTATTTTCTCAGTACTCCCAAAGATACACAACTAACACAATTCTAGATGCATAGGAGGGAAGCTAATCCATTACATTCAATGGAAGCATTAGGGCTTGAACTCTATCCAACCAAGGGACGACTGAAGAAATTTAAATAAAAGGACTGATGAAGAAGTGAGCAATTTATATTTTCAATTGTAGAACTAAGACTAAAAACAAGACCAGAGTCATGGACAGAAGAACGGTATATAAACATATGTTCTGACAAAGTAGAAAAATGCAACTAAAATAATGGCAATAAAAGGGAGAGAAAAAAGAGAAAACACAATAAGATCACTGACTATTGTATGGGTAATAGATGAGACTCAGTAAAAGCCGAGGTTAAAAAGTGGGAAGGGGATTAAAGGCACTCCAAAAGGTATACAATTGAACATTAACCACTGGAACAAATATTTAGTCCTCCCTAGATATCAAAAGAAGATTTTTTCAAACTCAAGGAAAACACACCTAATAATGAGTGAACATAATAAGTATAATACAGACAGTAATTATAACATAGATGATGACAGAATTGAAAACAAACATATCTGGCCGGCCCTGTGGCTTGGTGGTTAAGTGCGCACACTGCGATGCTGGTGGCCCGGGTTCGGATCCCGGGTGCGCATCGAGGCACCACTTCTCCGTTCATCCTGAGGCCGAGTCCCACATACAGCAACTAGAAGGATGTGCAGCTACGACATACAACTATCCACTGGAGCTTTGGGGGGAAAAAATAAATAAAATCTTTAAAAAAAAAAAAAAAAGAAAAGAAAACAAACATATCAATTATAACAATTAATGCGCATAAGTTTAACTTGTCTATTTTAAAGATTTTCAAATTTGCTTAGAGAACAAAGTCCAATTCTATGTTGTATATAAGAGACAGACAAAATACAGTCATTCAAAAAGGCTAAAAGTAAAAGGACAGACAAAAACCTATCATGCAAATGGAAGCTATTAGGTTGCAATCATAACAGACAAAATAAAATTTAAGACAAAAAAGTATTCAAATGGACAAACACTAAAAGCTGTATTTCACCATGAAAAAAAATGTTATTAATATCTATGAACCAAATAACAGAAACTACAGCCAATCCAAGAAGAAACAGAAATTCACTATAAATAAGAGACTCACACACCACTCAATACAAAACAGGTCAAGGGGGAAAAAATAAGTCAAGAATAAACGATCTAAACAATATAACCATTAAGATAGTTTTTTTGGACATATATTGGACATTACACTCTAATAATAGAGAATATACCTTCTTTGAACAAACACAAAACATTTATCCTATATTAAGGCACAAAGAAATCATTAATATAGTCATAAAATAGAAATATTACAAACAATATCCTCTAATCACAATGCAAAAATAAACTAGAAATAGAAAACACTGTACACAATATAAGGGCCCTCCAAAAGGAGATGGATAAATGAACCGTGGTACAGTCACACAATGGAACAACAAACAGCAAAAAGAATGACTGACCTACAAGTACTTGCAACAACATGGACAAAGTCAACAAAATTACTAAATAAAAGATCTAAACACAAAACCATATATAAAAATGATCTAAATTGAAAACCAGGCAAACTCATCAATTTAGAAGTCAGCATAGTGGTTGCCCTTTGAGATTTGGGTGGTCATGACTTGAAGGGGACAGTGTAATGTTCTGGGTGCTAGTTTCACAAGCGAATTTATTTTGTGAAAATTCACCAAGCTGTACACTTCTGATGTGTAGACTTTTCTGCATCAATATCAATATAACTTACCAAATTAAAAAGAAGAAAACTAGAAATTAAATACAAAAAAAAAACCTTTCCAGCTAAAGATTTAAAGAACTCTTGGATGAAAGAGACTATATAAACAAATCACAGAAACTGTGAAAAATAATGATAATGAAAATATTACATATCAGAGTCCATGGAAGAATTTAAAGTAATAATCAGAAGAAAATTCAGAGCCCTAAACACCTATATCAATTTTTTTTAAAGTAAATAAATGAATTACATTTCTAACTCAAAAAGCTAGAAAGAGAATAAGGTAAACCAAAAGAAAGCATAAAGATGATAATTATAAAGATAAAAGCCAAAATTAATGTGGTAGAGGAGAACAGATCAAATTAATAAAAATCTTGGTTCTCAAAAAAAACTGAATCCCCTTATATGAAGTACCCAGCATAGTCAAATTTAAAGACAGAAAGCAGAATGGTGGCTGCCAGCGGGTGGGGGAGGAGAGAATGCGGAGTTACTATTCAATCGGTACAGCATTTTGGTATGGGAAAATGAAAAAGTTCTGAAGATGGATGGTGGTGATAGTTGCACAACAATGAATATACTTAATGCCACAGAACTATATACTTAAAGATGGTTAAAATGGTCAATTTTATGTTATATACTTTTTACCACAATAAAAAACTGAATAGAAGTGCACTCTAATTTTATCAAAGACAAAAGGAGCAAATACACAAATATAAAAAATATACAAATCATAAAATACTACTCTGCTCACTTAAATGCAAATACATTTAAAAACCTAAACGAAACAGATAATTTCTTAAGAAAATACAGTGTATCAAAATGGACCACAGTAGAGACAGAAAGCTTAAACCAACTAATTTCTCTAGAAGAACTAGAAAAAGTTATCAAAGAACTAACCCACCAAAAAAAATTTTTAAAGAATCAAACCTAGATGATATCACAGAGGAATTCTTTCAAACCTTTAGAAAGCAGATAGTCCCAATATTACATAAATTCTTTTAAAACACAGAAGAGTAACTTCCAAATTCTTTTTATGAATCAAGTATAACATTAATACCTAAACCTGAATAAGATAGCCCAAAAAAAGGAAAATTACAAACCAATACCACTTATAAACACTGATGCAAAGATGTGAAATACAATATTAAAGAACAGACTCCAACATCACATTAAGAGTTTATACCAGGAACATAAGAACGGTTCAGTATTAGGAAATCTAGTAACATAATTCACCACACAAATAAGTCTAATGAAAAAAGTCATATAATTACCTCCAAGGAAGCTGAAAAAGCCCTTGACAAAATTCAACATCCATTCCTAAAAAAGAAATCTCTTGAATAAATACGAATGAATACTTATTAACATGACTTGAGACAGAGAGAGAGACAGAGAGAACACCAAGTACGCACACACAAGTGAACATGAGTGCCAACCTCTTAGTGAGTAAAAACTAGAGGCATTCCCACTAAGGCCAAGAACCAAGCAAATATGTTCACCATGTCTCCTACTGGTTGATATTGTCCTGGAGGTATTCACCAATGCAGTTAGACAAGAGAAAACAATTAAAGGCACGAACAATGGAAAAGAAGAAATAAAACTCGCCATTGGCTGATGACATGATAGTAAACATGAAAAACCAGAAGAATCAATAATAAAACTAACTCAAAAAATAAAAGAATTCAACAAAGTAGCAGGATATAAAATTAACAAAGAAAAAACAACAGGCTTTACATACACAAATAATAACCAGTTAGAACATGTAATGGAAAGGAAAATCCCATTTACAATAGCAACAGAAAAGAATAAACTTAAGAAACGTGCAAAACCTATATAAGGAAATCTGTAGATTTATACACTCCCGAAAGGCACAAAAATCAGACTTGAGCATCCACTGTTCTTGGCTAAGACATCACAACTTCATCAGATTGTCAGTTCTCCGTAAATTAATTTATAAATATAATGCAATTCCAATAAAAATTACTCAGTAGCTTTTTTATGGAGCTACACAAGTTGATACTAAAGTTCATATGGAAAAACACACACACAACAGCTTAGTAAACATTGAAAAGGAGGAGGTGTAAGGGAGAACTAGCCCTACCAAATATTAAAACAAAGCTCTATGATTAAAACTGTGGTAGTAACACATGACTAGGCAGGCAGACCAATGGAATGTAATAGAAAACCCAAAAATAGAGCCAACCTACATAGAGAAATCTTGTAACAATGGTGGTATCTCAAAGAATCGGCAAAGGTGGACTATACAAATGGTGTTGGGACAACTGAATTGCCATTTAAAAGAAGATACATCTATTCCTCACACCACATACCAGAATAAACACCAAGTGTATCAGAAATCTAAATGTTACACCTAGAGACAGAGATTGGATTGGCGGTTACCAGAGGGGAAGGGGGGAGGGAGGAGGGCGAAAGGGATAATTCAGCACACGTGTGTGGTGATGGGTTGTAATTAGTATTTGGGTGGTGAACATGACGTAATCTATGCAGAAATAGAAGTATAATGATGTACACCTGAAATATACAATGTTATAGACCAATGTTACTGCAATAAACAAAAAATTTAAAAAAAAAGAAAGTCACTGAGGCAAAAAAACAAAATAAAATAAACATTGTATCTAAATGAAAAAAAAGAAATCTAAATGTTAAAAATGAAAACTACTCAAGTTCTTGAAGAAATCATTGGTGAAGCCCTCTACAACATGGGGTGTAGGGAAAGATTTTCTGTGCTTGACTTAAAAATTCATACCCAAGAAAAGAAAAGCTTGATAAATTTGACAATATGAAGATAAAATCTCTGCACGGCAAAAAACACAATGAGAAAAGCCAGAAGACAATAAACTGGCAGAAAGTAGTTATACTATACAACACATATAAAAGGCTATTATTCCTAAGACAAAAAAGAACTTTTAAAAACTGAAGGGAAAAACAGCAGAAATCCCATAGAAAAATGGGCAAAAGATCTGAATAGACAACTCACAAAAAAATGTTAAAATTTCCTTTAAATATATGAAAAGATGTTCAAGTTCAGCCATAATAGGGGAAATGCAATTAAACTATACCAAGATAACCAATTTCTCGCCTACTAGATTGGGAAAAATTCAAAAGCTTGTGCAGAACCACAGGCACTCACACAGTGCTGGTAGAAAAAAATGGTACAACCTCCACAGAGGGGAACTTAGAGAGATCTAACAAAATTACATATGCATTTATCATTCAACCCAGAAATCCGACTTTCAGAACTTTACCCTCCAGGGCCGGCCCCGTGGCTTAGCGTTTAAGTGCTCGCGCTGCGCTGCTGGCGGCCCGGGTTCGCATCCCGGGCGCGCACCGACACACTGCTTCTCCGGCCACGTTGAGGCCGCATCCCACATACAGCAACTAGATGGATGTGCAGCTATGACATGCAACTATCTACTGGGGCTTTGGGGGGAAAAATAAATAAATAAAATCTTTAAAAAAAAAAAAAAAAGAACTTTACCCTCCATATAAAACCTTTAAACCTCCAATACAAAAATACATATACACAAGGTTATTCATAGCAACATTATTTGTAACTGCAAAATATTGGAAATTACCTAAATATCCAAACATAGAAGCCGGGGTGACCATAAGATATTATACATACACAGTGTGCACAGCACTACGCACCTGTAAAATAAACAAAGTAATAAAATAATGAAGGGCTCCAGGATCTGATATGGAGTACTTTCCAGGATACATTTTTAAGTGAAAAACGTCAAGTACAACAAAACATATATAGTGTATGACCTTCTGCCTATGAAAGAAAGGGGAATAAGAAAACATACATCTATCTTCTTAACTTCACAAAAGAAAACCAGAAAACAGTGAAGTCAGTTATGTGCAAGGGGGATAAGAGAGGCAGTGTCAAACGGACACAGGAAGGAGTGATATTTCTCTGGGCATACCTTTTTGTATAGTGTTGATTTTTGGAAGCATGTTAAACTATGTTGAAAAGCAAATCAAATCAAGGACAGGAAAGACCTAAAACTGAAAACAAACTAAAACGATGAACCCAGGTGTTATTTAAATGAATAACAAAACCACACTGAAAGTAGAAATTTGACCATTTAACCTAAAGTTAAAATTTATTAGCACATTTTGTTAAAAATCTTTAATGTCTGTAAATCTTTTGTGATGTTTCCTTTTTCATTCCTGATATTGGTTACTTGTGCCTCTATCTTTTTGAAATTGATTAATTTCAATAATTACTGATGTGATCAGTCTTTTCAAAAGAACAACTAGCATTAAGGTGTTCTCCACTGTATATTTGTTTTCTATTTTATTAATTTCTTCTCTTGTAATGTCCATCTACATCCTCTGGGTTTAGTTTGCTGTTCTTTTTCTAATTTCAGTCTTTCTTCTTTCCTACCATACATTTAAGACTAGAAACTTTCCTCTAAGTATGACTTCAGCTGTACCCCACAAATTTTAATATATAGTATTTTTGTATTAATTCTGATCAAAATATTTTCTCAATTTTTCTAATTCCCATTGTAATATATCTTCTAAGACCCGTGGGTTATTTAGAAAAGATTTTCTAGTTACATTTTGCTATTGATTTTACTTTAATTTAGGGAACACTGTTCTGTTTGATTTCAATCCTCTGAAATATCCTGAGACTTGCTTCTGCCCTGCAGGCCGAAAGCTTGGGTGAACATCCACATGCAGGGGTAAAGAATGTGCATTCCAGGGCCAGCACCGTGGCTTAGTGGTTAAGTGCGCCCGCTCCGCTACTGGCGGCCCAGGTTCGGATCCCGGGCGCACACTGACGCACCGCTTCTCCGGCCACTCTGAGGCCGCGTCCCACATACAGCAACTAGAAGGATGTGCAACTATGACATACAACTATCTACTGGGGCTTTGGGGAAAAAAAAGGAGGAGGATTGGCAATAGATGTTAGCTCAGGGCTGGTCTTTCTCAGCAAAAAGAGGAGGATTGGCATGGATGTTAGCTCAGGGCTGATCTTCCTCACAAAAAAAAAAAAAAAAGAATGTGCATTCCACAGTTGTTAGGGTCAATGTCTAGACCCACAAGGCAAGTTTATTAGTTGTGTTGTTCAGATCTTCTATATCCTTATCAAATTTTGTTCTATTTGTTACAAAGATACTGTAAAAAAAAAAAAAAAAAACTCCCCCTGTGATTGTGAATGTATCTATTTCTTCTCCCTACTTCTTTTAAAAACTGTATTATAATCACTAAAACTCTTTTTGGATGATCTAGATACTTCATTATAGAAAATGGAAAGGTGAATAACCTCCTCTACACTAATAAAAAATGGCAGCAATTTTTTCAGCTAATTATTATCCAAAATGGTAAAAATCATTTTTACAGACATCCTCCAAAGTTTAACCGGGTCACATCTAATAATTCCAGATAGCAGATCAATTTGTTTAATTACTCAAGGTACATTTTGCAACTAACTCATGCTGCTGGGCTCATGAGAAAAGTTAGCAATACCCTACAGTATATTCCATAGAAAAATAGAAAACTTTTCTACAGCCCTGTGGTACTAATTTTTCCAATCTAAAACTACCCTGGTCCTGCTCTCTGGCAAAGATGGCAATTATCATCCCTGCCCCTGCAGTGCCCATTGCACTGTATCCCACTGAGCCTCGATGCTGCCTTAGAAACATTCTCTCACAGTGCTCCAGAGAGCAATTGCTATGATCTGAAACCCGCCGCCACCTCTTCTAGAATCTTTGATGATCTGGCCGTCTGTTCACATGCTCTTTCCAAGAATCTCGGAGGTCAGGTATAGAATGGCCACCAACTCAGTTTTGATTAGTGTCCACCATTTTCTCAGGTCATCTCCCAGTTTGGATCAAGCACCCTCCTATGCAATCCCAGGGCACCTCTTCCCCTCCACCTACAGCAGTACACCACAGGGTCCCTTTCACTTGTTCTCTGCTATTACACTACCAGCCCCTGGAGGACAGGAACTGTTTGGTTCGTCTTGACATCCTCAGCATCTACAATGCCTACACTCTCCTCCTACTCTTGTCCCCTACAATCTATTCTCCACACAGAAGTGATCCTTTCAAAAGCAAAGTCAAATGATATCATGTCCCTGCTCAAAACCTTGCAATGACTCTCCATCTCACTCAGAAAAAAACCCAAAGTGCCACCATGGTCTATTAGGCCCCACATGATCTGGCCCTTTATTACCCCTATGACCACACACACAACACACATACACACTTACTCACTCTGCCCTCCTTGCACCTCAAGGTCCTTTGCACTTGCTACTCCTTCCCCCACAAAGCTCTTTCCCAAAATGTCTGCCTGACTGGCTCACTCCTTCACCTTCATTCACACCTCTGCTCAAGTGTCACTTCAGGGCCGGCCCGGTGGCATAGTGGTTAAGTTCACGTGCTCACTTCAGCGGCCTGGGATTTGCGGGCTCGGATCCCGGGGGCGGACCTACATACTGCTCGTCAAGCCAGGCTGGTGGCGGCATCCCACACACAAAATACAGGAAGATGGGCACAGACGTTAGCTCAGGGACAATCTTCCTCACACACACACAAAAAAAGTGTCACTTCAGAGACAGCTGCCCTGCCCACACTATAAAAATGGCAGTCCCTGATACTCTCCCTCCTTGCTTCTTTATTTATAGCCATCATTACTACATGTACTTAGGTTGTTTATTTATTATCTTTCTGCCCCACTAGAATGTGATCTCTATAATAAAGTGCAGAAATTCACCCTCTGGAACAGGGATCGGGAAGTTTTGCTGTGAAGGGTCAGACAGTAAATATTTTACACTTTGCAGGTCAGACAGTCCCTGCTGAAACTACTTAGCTCCACTCAACTCTGCCTTGTAGCCCGAAAGCAGCCACAGGCACTACATAATCAAATGGGCAAATCTATGTTCCAATAAAATTTTCTTTCCAAATTAGGCAAAAGGCCAGATTTGGCCCACAGGCTATACTTTACCAACCCCTCTTCTAGAAAAAGCTTATCTTGCAGTACACTGACTTTGAATTAATCAACCACCTCTCTGTTCTTGGTCTTTAAAGCTACCTTTAATTAATAACACAAAATACCAGCACTCCAAGCTTATCAAAAAAGATAACTTCAAGCTAGCTTCCAGACATCTTTTACCAAAAAACCCCTTTGAGATTAACTTTATTCCTGAATGGCTGTCAGAAGGATAGGCAACGTGCGCTTTCGTACACTAGAAAGTACATAAACCATGTTAGTGTGACCCTCTGCAGGAATGAGTGCGGCCAGTGGGACGAGAAGCACCGTGTGCTGGCCCATCAGACCTCCCACAGGTCTCTCCCCTTCCCATCTGCCAACTGAACTGAGCACATCCCACTTCCCACTGGAACCTGGGTCACAAGGTGGAAAAAGCCTGACGACCTGAACAGCCTGTGGAAGACTACCCCACGGGACCCCAACACTAAGCTTCGACACGGGTGAGAAACAGATGTTTCTTGTGCTGAGTGGCTGAAATCTTGCAATTATTAAAGCGTTAGCCTACTACATCTAAAACACTGACCTGGGAGGCTTGAATCTTGTTGAAACTATAGGTTTTACTGTTTTAATTCCTGATCCTCATATAGTTTTGATTCTCATTATTTATATTCAGCTTTATTGCCATAAGTATTTCCTATAAACTAATTCAAATCTTTACTTAATGGAGGACAAGTAAGACAATCCTCCATTGTTCATGTGTAATAAAATCACAAGCATCTCAAAGGATAAAAATTTGGATAAGGTACATATTCCACTTAAACAAAACTCTATTTGTAACTTTCACTTATACATAGTTGACCTAAGCTATACCAGTGTCCAAAAAGAGAAAGAATGCTGAGTAAATATTAAAATGCACAGCAATATATTTTGTCTCAAATGAAATTTGACAATCTTTAGAAACCAAATAGCCTAAGAAATGAGACCACAAACTTCTAAACTCCTGTCTAGCAAGAAAGAGTAACCACAAATGTAGCTTAAAAAGACAATTCTGTTCTAAACCCTTTAATGCCTAATCCCTATACAATTCTTTCAAATTATGTCCCTGAGGTTTTGTCATTTCCATAATTTTTTTTTGAGAGGGGTACTATGAGGGACGGGTGGTCTAGTGGTTAAGATTCAGTGTTCTCACCACCATGGCCTGTTTTGGTTTCCTGGTCAGGGATCCACACCACCTGTCAGTCGGTTGTCATACTGTGGCGGCTCTAAGTTGCTGTGATGCTGAAAGCTATGCCACTGGTATTTCAAATACCAGCAGGGTCGCTCATGGTGGACAGGTTTCAGCAGAGCTTCCAGACTAAGACAGACTAGGAAGAAGGACCTGGCCACCCACTTCCAAAAACTGGCCATGAAAACCCTGTGAATAGCAGCAGAGCCTTGTCTGATATAGCACCAGAAGATGAGAGGATGGTGCAAAAAGACCGGGCAGGGTTCTGCTCTGCTGTACGCAGGGTCACTAGGAGTCAGAATTGACTGGATGGCACTAACAACCAAAATGGCGGGAACTGGACCTTTCAGAAACAGAAGCAGCTCTTAATTAGCCTACAGAACACAATGGACAGACAGCACAGAAGCTGTAAAAACTTGAATGATGGCTCACGTATGAACTTCATTATCACTGATAAGCCTTGTAACCATTCAAAATTACAATGCTAACTTTTAAAAAGGAGTAACGTTTAATAATCTTCCTCCCTGGGATATCTCAAAGAACAATTCACATTTTAGTAAAGATTTTGGAAACAATGTTGTTTCCAGTATGTAATTAAAATCTGAAGGCTGAGGATTGGGGAATTGGGGGGTTTATGTGTATTTCTGGTATTTAAATCAAAAACCAAGAGAATTAACTCTAAAAGACATACAAAAATAGGAGACAAATACTATGGAAAACCAAGAACCAAGATATGTTTTAAATTCTACAGGGTTGATTATAAAACAAAATGTATTTTTCTATTTCTATTGAAAATGGACATGTGTTCTAGATTAGAAAGTTACAATATTCTCCCTAAAATTAAGATCTTACTTTTGAAGAGATGGAAAGCAAGTCTGTTCCTCCTCATTGTAAGCTGTGCAACAGCCTCTCTCAGAATGATACAAACATAAGCATAAACTTCTCCCTCTCTCTACTTTCTGGTGAATGTCATCCCTCAATTTGGACTAGATACTTTACTCCCTAAGCATTTAGACACTATTTCTTCCATGCACCACAGGGAGCAATTTAAATCCACAAGCCTTTCCATAAGCATTAATTCTAAACCTAGGAAAGAATATGGGCCAGCAAAGAGCTACAAAGCCAATTCAGGGCTGAACTCTGCCTCAGTAACTCCCTAACACAAGACTACACAGCAAAACAGGCAAGAAACAAAACGACCTGTTGTGTACATATTTTGAGGGGCTGAAAAAATAAGCGTGATATTAGTAGGGCAAAACGACTCAGACTAAGTTTTTAAAATTACATAGTCGTGATAGTGTTCGTCTTATTACATGGTCATGAATCAAAACACATGACATATTCAATGAAAAAACATTTGTTGAGGATCTACTATGTACAAAGAATACACCATTCATCCATTTAGCTGATAAAATATGGCCACATGGATTCTAGTTCACAATCACACCCATACTTTTATATTGCAATATAATTCACTGAACTGTTCAAGTACACAAAATTGATAACAGCACTCAATGAGAGGATGCTATGAGATGACCTAAAATGGAACCACTGCAACATGGCAACAAAATCTTCAGCATGCACGGGACCACAACTTTTAAAAATTCAATGTGGCTTTCAATTGCTAGAAAACAGTAGTACTCAAAGACCAAAGATCACAAAGGCTGTAGGCAGACGGCCAGCTGGAGGCGACAAGGCACTGCTATCCCTGTGAGCTAAGGTTATGAGCTAACAGCAGTCTTCACCCATTTATGAGGGTACTTGACAAAGCTAGAACACACCTATCAAGCACTGACTGTGTGCAAGTCACCATGCTGTCTGGCTCCTGCCCACAAGGAGTTTACAGTTAGTTAGCCAGACAATTCACCCTCTGTTACCTCTCTAGCTTTTTGAAGACAAGAGCTGGGTCATATCAACACTGTTATCGCCAGTAACTAGAATGATACATAGTAAGCATTCAAACATTTGTGGACCAACTGAAAGGAAACATAAGCAAAAACTAAAAGAAAGAAAAAATTAAGTAAAACACTGAAAAAGTTCAAGAATATATAATACAAGAGAAGATATCTTTAGATTAATTTCAAGGCCATTGCTCCAGGAGGTCAGAGGGCATCCTAAGAACAGGTGCAAGAGAAAATTTCACAAGTAAAAAGTTAAGAAATGATCCCAGATGCTGAGCTCAGAGTCAAGGCCTAGAAGCTCTAGTAGATCTGAAAGATGAGAAAATCTCCTGGGATGTTTGGGATGTTCAAAATTAAAAAAAACAAAAAAAAAGTCAGTGGAAGAAAAGAGCTAACCCCAAAGAGTAGGGGAAGAAGAAACAGAACAGTTAAGACTGAACTCTGAGTATGGAAAAACATTCTAATCTAGGGACATCCATTAAGATGGGAGGACGGGCTCTGATACAAAACAAACAAACAGGCCTTGAGGGAAGCAGCAGAGAAAGCACTGACAGGAGAAAGGATTCCCTGAGAACAGGGCAGCAACAGAGGACAGTCATAGACAGAATACGACCTCCAGAGGAAACAGGGACCTACAAAGAGGCAAGGCCATGCCCAGGGAACGCACCCTGAGAAGGACCAACCAGTCCTAAGAAAAGCATGCCTTGAGGAAGGAAGGAAGAAAGCATCTTAAAAATATTTTTTTAATAAGAGAAAATAAAGTCACTGTTTAAAAGAAAAAAAAAAAATCACCCTGCACCAGATGTCCCTCTCTAGTGAATGCCCCTCTCTGCTCTTCATCATCAAGTCTTAGAAAGAACTGCCTACCCTGACCAGCCTCCCCCCTTGGCACATTCACTCCTTAATCCACAGCAATAAGGCTCCCCTGAGACTCCTCTTGACAAAATCAGTAATTATACCCCAGGGCTAAATCCAATGGAAACCCTGAAACCACTAACTGACTGGATCTCTCTCTAGCACCCTCTCCCGCCTGGTTCTTGAACATGGTCATATCCCTCCATTTAATTAAAAAAAAAAGGTCCCCCCATACTGGAGGTTTTGGCCAGAGCAATTAGGCAAGAAAAAGGAATAAAAGGAATCCAAATAGGTAATGAAAAAGTGAAACTCTCACTATTTGCAGATGACATGATTTTATATATAGAAAACCCTCAAGAATCCGTTGGAAAACTATAAGAAATAATCAACAACTACAGCAAAGTTGCAGGGTACAGAATCAATCTACAAAAATCAGTTGCATTTCTGTAGGCTAATAATGAACTAACAGAAAGAGAGCTCAAAAAGATAATACCATTTACAATTGCATCAAAAAGAACAAAATACCTAGGAATAAATTTTACCAAGGAGGTGAATGACCTATACAATGAGAACTACAAGACATTATTGAAAGAAATCGATGATGACATAAAGAAATGGAAAGATATCCCATGCACGTGGACTGGAAGAATAAACACAGTTAAAATGTCTATATTACCTAAAGCAATCTACAGATTCAATGCAATCCCAATCAGAATCCCAATGACATTCTTCACGGAAATAGAAAAAAGAATACTAAAATTCATATGGGGCAACAAAAGACCCCGAATAGCTAAAGCAATCCTAAGAAAAAAGAACAAAGCAGGAGGCATCACAATCCCTGACTTCAAAACATACTACAAAGCAACAGTAGTCAAAAGAGCATGGTACGGGTACAAAAACAGACACACAGATCAATGGAACAGAATTGAAAGCCCAGAAATAAAACCACACATATACAGAGAGCTAATTTTCGACAAAGGAGCTAAGAACATACAATGGAGAAAGGAAAGTCTCTTCAATAAATGGTGTTGGGAAAACTGGACAGTCACATGCAAAAGAATGAAAGTGGACCATCTGCTATCGCCATTCACAAAAATTAACTCAAAATGGATCAAAGACCTGAAGGTGAGACCTAAAACTATAAAACTCATAGAAGAAAATATAGGCAACACACTATTTGACATTGGTCATAAAGGAATCTTTTCGGATGACATGCCTACCCAGACTAGGGGAACTACAGAAAAAATAAACAAGTGGGACTTTATCAGATTAAAGAGCTTCTAGAAGACAAACGAAACCAGAATCAAGATGAACAGACAACCCACCAGCTGGAAGAGAATATCTGCAAAACATACATCTGACAAAGGGTTGATCTCCATAATATATAAAGAACTCACACAACTGAACAATAAAAAAACAAACAACCTGATCAAAAAATGAGCAGAGGAAATGAACAGACACTTCTCCAAAGAAGATATACAGATTGCCAATAGGCACATGAAAAGATGTTCAACACCATTAATCATCAGGGAAATGCAAATCAAAACAACACTAAGATATCACTTCACGCCCGTTAGAATGGCTATAATCACCAAGACAAAAAACAACAAATGTTGGAGAGGATGTGGAGAAACAGAAACCCTCATACACAGCTGGTGGGAATGCAAACTGGTGCAGCCTCTATGGAAAACGGTATGGAGATTCCTCAAAGAATTAAAAATAGAAATACCCTATGATCCAACCATCCCACTACTGGGAATCTATCCAATGAACCTGAAATCAACAATCCAAAGAGGCTTATGCACCCCTACGTTCACTGCAGCATTATTCACCATAGCCAAGAAGTGGAAGCAACCTAAGTGTCCCTTGACTGATGACTGGATCAAGAAGATGTGGTATATATATACAATGGAATACTACTCAGCCATAAAAAAAGACAAAATCGTCCCATTTGCAACAACATGGATGGGCCTGGAGGGTATTATGTTAAGTGAAGTTAGCCAGAAAGAGAAAGACAAATGCTGTATGATCTCACTCATATGTGGAATATAAACCAACTCATGGACAGAGAAAACTGCATTGTGGTTACCAGGGGCAATGGGGGTGGGGGGTGGGGGGTGGGCACAAGGGGTGAAGGGAGTCATATATATGGTGATGGACAAACAAAAATGTACAACCCAAAATTTTACAATGTTAAAAACTATTAAAACATCAATAAAAAAATTAAAAAGGTCCCCCCTTTACCCACCCTCCTACAGCCACCGTTCACCACCACACTTATTAAGAGTTGTCCACACACACTGCCTCCACTTTCTGCTCCCACTAACTATTAAATCCTCTTACAAACTGGCCATCTCACTCCTGTCCCCCCCATCACCATGTCACCACCTATATCACTAATGACCTCCTGGCATCCCTCTTGGCTGAGGTTCTCTTGGACCATGGCCTCATGGTGCAGTGAACAGGGAAAGTTCTAGAACCTCTACTTTTGCCTGTATTTGTTAATGGAGGCTGTTGGAGTAGATGAAATTATTCAGGAAGCATGTATGAGTGAAAAAAGGAGTGGTGTAGAACGAGATCGGAGGAACTCTTCTGTATAAAAGCTGGGCAGGAGACCATGTGTCCACATTGAGACTGAGAAGGATGGGGGCTGGGGGCATGAATGGTGGCTTGAAGGCCATGGTCCAAGAGAACCTCAGCCAAGAGGGATGCCCAAGGCAGGACCTGCCCTTGGGCATTTGGAACCAAAAGCTGCTTGAGTCCATGCCTTCTTCTTCACGGCTGGTTCTGTACCTATGACTTAATTTTATGCTGGAAACACAGGAGTTTTGTAGTTCAGTAATGCATTAATAATGCATATTGTAAAATAAAGTTAATGTCACTGTGGAGATATATGGAGTAAAGTCTCGGGTCCCTTTTCCTCCTGCACCTATTGTCTCAGGCCAAAAGAAATGCTTCTTGATTAATGGAATCATTAGATAAGTTCAAATAACTTAAGTATTTATGCCCCAACAACTTAGCATCCATTTGAAAAAAGTACACTTCAATTGAGAGAATCAATTGAGAGAAAATAGGTATTTTTATTTCATTCTAAATAAACCTCAAGTATTTACTAATGCTATGTGCGCATGTGTGGAGCATCTTACCATTTCTAAAACCTTGGAGTCAGACTAGATACCACCTTCCTTATTTCCTGTTCCACACTGACCTTCACAAAGAACAGCAACCACTGAAAACCCAGCTTTACAAAGATGACATCACTGAAAGGAATATAGCAAAACTTACTATAGAAACTGTCAACTACTTCGAGCTAGTAGTTTCCACAGGGTTCGAAAGACGTTACGTATTGCTGTGTTTCTTTCAACAATTTAATTTCCTGTGAGTTCACTCCAGCACCTCAGCAAATAGTTGAGGAAATGTGGTGCTAGAACTCTCAAATCTGTCTCTCCAGTCCAGACAACTCCTGATACCCAGATCCCTAATGTGGCCAACTGAACACAGTGTCCCACAGGCACCTTAAATTAACAAGGCCAAGTGTAACCCACCATCTTTTCCCCAAAATGGCTGCCGCTGGCCCTCCTGCTCCCTAAGGACAGTACCGTCATCTACCCAACCACTGAGACAGAACTTGGCACTGCCCTGAACTCCTCCCTCTCCCAACTCCGCCATCACTCTCACACACACACACACATACACACACCAACCAACAACCAAGTCCCAGCAATTCTATCTCCTCAAATTTCCCTCCTGCCAGCCTTGCCTCCTTCTATCCATTCTCCAAAGGGCATATCTGATCACGTCCTTCTTTGGCTCAGAATTCTTCAACCATTTCCTACTGTCCATAGAGGAATCCGAACTCCTGATAACAGAAATCACAAGACCCTATGTGGCCTGGCCCCTAGTTACTTCTCCTGTCTCATCTCTTGCCACCTTCCTGTCCTTGCACTCTACCGGACCAGGATACTAAATTTTGTTTTTAGCTGCTCTCATGCATCACCTCCCCGACAAGTCTTTGTACACTCTCTCTTCAACCCAGACTTTGACCAATTCCTTCTCTCCTACTTCTCCTGGAGGCTTTTCTCATTTCTGAATAGTCCCTAAGCTTGGGTTTGTAAGCATCCTATGAGCTCCTGTAGCTGGCCCCTCTCAGGGCACTTATCCTACACTGCCTTGCGACCAATGGTTAAAACTGTCAGAGAACCAAGCTGAACAGTAAGCTCCTCTGAGGCTGACAGAGGTATCTGCCTTGTTTATCTCTGCATCCCCAGCACATATTATAAACTCTGAAGTACACTGAATCAATAAAGCCAGGGAATGAATGGATTAGGTCATCATGTGATGCTCCACAGCCCTCACTGCTGACTGACTCTTCCACAGCACCTACTGCACTGCACAGTGAAAGCACATCGTGAAAGCTCCCATCTCTTATTTCTGCAATCACTAGTATTAAAATAGTGCCTGGTACTTAGCAGGCAGTCACTAAATGGCTTTTGAATAAAAAAGGTTACTGAAAAAAGTTTGGAAGGCTATACCCCATAACATTAAGTATGGCTACCTCTGGAGAAAGAAACAGGACAAGAGTGGCAATAAGAAGAGGAAAATATAAGAAATGATAACAGTATATGAAAGGAAAACATAATCTGTGAGTATTCTTCAAAGGAAGTTCTCGGAACTCTAAAAGGAGACCACTATCACTGGCCCACTAGTACGGACAATTCCTTTAATACTTAGAACAGGGCACTGTTTTAACAGAAACCTTCCAATAACCAAATGGTTATCTGCCACAGGCAGGTTTCTATGGGAAGTGTAAATTAAAGTACGTCTACAAAGACACACTGAGAACAAATAGGAGGCCACAATGTTGGCATGACCACTTAGCAAAGTGTGTTCCACTTTTATTTTCAGAATTTTTAAAAATAGTGAGCACATCATTGACTATTAGGCCATAAATTTTAAGCAAACAAATAAAACAATGTTATAAAGCAACGTCACGTCAGCAACTGGAAGTGCAAGAACAACTTTTATGTGTAGATAGTTCCAGAACAAGCTTCTTTCCAATGTTTTAAGAAAACCCTGAATACCGGTCAGACCATAAATATGTAAGTCAATCAAACTTTCCAACCTAGTGAGCTTCAAACATCTGAAAAGTCAACTTTCGTGAACATAAACTAAGGAGATCTCTAAAAACGAAGAAAAGTGAGTACTATGTGGAGACCAGACACACAATAAGAAATGCCTATGGGAAAGGTCAAACCCAGCTTTCTTTTGTTTAACCTCTCAAGTAGATAAAAGAACTAGCTTTAAAGAATCACTGCATTGTTTCACTGCTAGAAAAGGAAAGCTGGGTCAAGCATATACAAAAACAAGCAACCAATGTTCAATAGAATTTGCCCGAGAAGCAATAGAAAAATAAGTCAATTACAACGCTTTGAACTTAGTTTTTGATAGAGAAGCAAACATTTTAAGTTTTAGCTAAACCTAACTTTTAAGATGCAAAATATTTCAAATGGCTAACCCCTGCCCTTATAAAATGTGGATTCCGAATCCGGTTAAAATTTCATGCCCCATTATGCATTTCATCTGGACAGCTTCAAAGCAAAAACTAGCCTTTTTTAATTTTCAGTTTTTAAGAATGCAAAAATTACTGCAGGTAGTAACTGCGAATTTAAAATCAATCCCCAAAGGAGAAAAAAAAAATCCTATTTCATTCAACAGAAGCTAAGAAAATGATATGCTCCCACTTATCCCTAAGCCCATCGCTTAGTTTCTTAATAATTAAGAACTCTGCTCTCCACCCGGGAACTATCCCTCACAGAGAGGCTCAACGAAGAAGAAATCGCCATTGCCCGTAAGCACCACAGACGGAGAGGAAAAGGTTTTCCACTCTCTTGAAGCTCTGGCGCAGAGGAGGCGCGAGAGCCAGGCGCCGCGGCCCCCGCCCGCCGCGCAGGGAAAGTCTCCCGGGGACGATCCATCCAGGCGAAGCGGCTCCGGGCGCGCAGCCCTCTCCCCTCGCCCAGCAGCGCGCCACTCGCGGGCTGCCCGACCCCTTCCCTGCTCTCGGAGAGCCAAGCCTGGCTGCTGAGGCCGGGAGCCCTGCGGGCCCGCAGCCCCGGGAGAAGGGGCACGGGGCGCGGGGGCCCTGGGGCGCAGAGGGCGAAGCTGGGGGTGGAGAGGGCCGGACCCCGGGGCGGGGGGCACGCGAGATTGGGCCCGATATGGACGAGGGCGCGCGGAGCCTGGAAGGATGGGAAGGTCCCGGACGCGGGGCAGCCCCGGGCGTCGTGCGTGGGGCACGAGCGGAGGCCCGGGCGTCACCAGCGGCCGGGATGGCGCGCGCCGGCCCCGCAGCCCGGGTAGCGCGTACCGCGCAGCGCCGGGGACCGAGGGCAGTGGGGCGGCGCGGGAGAGAACGGCCGCCGGGCCGCGCCGCGACGGCGGGAAGCCCGGCCGGCGCGGGAGCCGGCGAAGAGGATGCAGCCGGGCTGCAAGGCAAGGCGCAGGGCGGCGCCGCGGCCCGCAGTGGGCCCTGCCGCCCGCCCGAGCGCGCCCAGCGCGATGCAGCAACTTCACTTGGCCGCGGGGCTGCGGGGGCCCGGCCCGCGCCCGCCCCTCCTCCGGGGCAGCCGCCCGGCCCGGAGCCGACAGGGAAGGGGCCAGGATAGAGAAGCCCGGCCTGCCGCAGCCCGCACTCACCGGTCCGCGGTTCCGCCGCCGGCGCCGGGGCTGCGCCCCGCGCTCCATGGTCCCGCCGCGCCGCGGCCGCCCGGCGCCCCCGCCCCGCACCACACCGCACGCAGCGGCGCCAACGACGCCGCCTCCGGCCGGGCCCCGGCCGCGGCCACGCCCCCTCCCGGCGGGGGGCCCGGCCGGAGCAGGAGGGGGGCTCAGCGCCGGCTCCACCAACCAGGGCCCGCTCACCGGGCCGCTTCACCAGGATTGGCGAGCGCCTCAGCCAATGGGGAAGCAGCAGGAGCGCGGAGCGTCGGCGCCGCGGGGCGGGGGATTGCGGAGGAGGTGGCTCTCGGCGGTGGTCCTCCGACCCCGGGTCGGGACGAGGATTTGGCTGGCCTCTCTTTCGGAGTGGAGAGGTCGGGATACTTCGGGCCGAGTTTATCGAAGGGGTCCTTGTATCACCTCTGCTGACCATGTACGCACTGTAGTCCCTTTTGAGTTTCCACCTATACTCTAACCTTTACCCTAACCTTACCCAGGTTTTGAGGGCTCCTGGAAAGAGAGGTCTATCTACCTGTATGTAGTCAGACGTCCTGCAAGGTTGAGGGTTCAGGCAACCCTGAGAGAATTATAGCCATGTCATCGGTTGGTTTTATGCCCTTCTCAAATCCATTAACATTCTGCCAAAATCTTCTCATATCCGTCTACAGATTCTTTACTTTGTATTCATCCTATCTCCAATCTCCCTCCACCCCAGATATGAGAAAATCCACAATACCTATTAGACACAGGATATCCCTGAACCTACCCAGCTAAGCCCAGTCGCATTGGAACACAGCCAGGTGGGACTTGATGACTCCAGGGTAAACTTAAGAAGGGAGGAGGAAAGGAAAGGAAAAGGTAGGAAAGGAAGAGATGAAAAGAAAGGAAAGCCAACTCTGTTCTGCTAAGTCCTAAAGGAAAGGTGTTTAAAAACATTAAATAGAAATGTATGTTGTCTTATCTTACTTGCATGCCTTTATTCTTTATTATTTACAAATAAGATCACTAAATTGAAGAACTTAGGAAAAAACTTCAAATCCCAATAGAGTCCAAGTAAAACTAATTCAGGTTGTCTTGCTCTTGTCTTTACAAACATGTGATAACTATCCACATCTGTTCCAGCTAGTAACAGCAACTAAAAGGTAGGAAAAATGATTAGAGTTCATAAAAATTTTAGCACAGTTGGCAGTACCATAAATGCAGAAGAAAAATCATGCACCTCTCTTCCCGTGTAATCTATTAACCTACATTACTTCCAAAGGAAGGATTTTAAAAGCTCTGTTTTAAGATGACATATACTTAGTTGCCATATCATGTCAACATGAAATATACTGGTAATTAATAAGGTAAATAGGATTTTAGTGAATGATTACCGTGTCCCTGTATTTGAAATATTGTAACTAGAATAATAAATTTCTGCTGAATTCAGAGCTGAACTGGCATTCAAATTTAAATGACTTTCCTTCATTTTGTCTTCACTTACCCGGAGGAATAGCTTTCATGTCTATATTTAGGTCATTGATTTAGAACTCAAAAATATGAAGGTATAAGATACCCAGAGTGTGTTTTCAGGGTTGCTAACCACATTTCCCTTGCTCCTCCCCTCTTCAGTAACCCTGCCTCATATGAACTGCTGCTACACTGAGTTTGCATCCACTATTAGCCCTTAATTGTACTGTCCTGAGGTGTTCAGGATTGTTTCATGTAGGCCAGTCTTATCTCTCTAATTAGATGGTAGGTTCCATAAGGTAGGGTCCTTATTTTATGCTTCTGTTTCTTCCCCCCATAATGCCTAGTACATTGCTGAACATGTAGTAAATATAACTCTATCCTTAGTATTGTGTCCATAATATAGAAAAATTCTTTCAAGTATAGTACTTCTTTGAGCCAGTCCTTTAAATAAAAATTGCTCAGAATAGTCTTGTCAGGGGGTGAGTGCCTCACACTTCATAGTGCTTGAAAAACGTTGCTGAATCAGGGAGTGAGTTGGGTGCCTGTAATGTAACCTGGACTAAAGTGCTTACCAAATGGGGTGCTTCTTATCACATAGCAAGAAGTCTGGAGACAGCCCTGGGGCTTCTGCAACATCTCCCTGATGTCAGTGTATCTCAAGCTCCTTCTATCCATTGCCTCTGCTGTCCTTGACATGTGACTTTGTCTTCATCCTGCAAGATGGCTACTCCCCTCCTCGGCATTGTATCACATTCTGGAAAATGGTAGAGGGATGGGTAACAGGCAAAAGATCAAAGAGGTGCATGCCAACTGAGTCTTCCCCTTCAACAATCTTTCTGGGAAGCTCCAACCAGTACCTTCTGCTTGTTTCTTATTGGCCAGACCCCTGCCACGCTGACCACCCCTAACTGCAAAGGAGTTGGAAATACTAGGTATTTTAAGCTAGGGACCTCATGTGCAACAACGTCAGGGCTCTGTTAGTAAAGGAGAAGGGGAATGCAGTTTCTGCCGTAGTAGCCAAATAAATGAATACATGTTTGAACCCTCTCTCTATTCAGGAGATGACCCACTTAAAAAAAAGCCATTCAAATATCAATAAGAAAACAACCTGATTTAAGAATGGGCAGAAGAGTGGGGCCGGCCCCGTGGCTTGGCAGTTGAGTGCTCACACTCCACTACTGGCGGCCCGGGTTCGGATCCCAGGCGCGTGCCGACGCACCGCTTGTCCGGCCATGCTGAGGCGGCATCCCACGTACAGCAACTAGAAGGATGTGCAACTATGACGTACAACTATCTACTGGGGCTTTGGGGAGAAAAAGGGGAAAAAAGGAGGAGGATTGGCAATAGATGTTAGCTCAGGGCCAGTCTTCCTCAGCAAAAAGAGGAGGATTGACATGGACGTTAGCTCAGAGCTGATCTTCCTCACAAAAAAAAAAAAAAAAAAGAATGGGCAGAAGATCTGAACAGACACCTCGTCAAAGTAGAGATGGCAATATACAGATGGCAAATAAGCATATGCTCAACATTATATGTTAGGGAATTGCAAATTAAAACAATGAAATACCACAATGTACCTTCTAGAATGGCTAAAATCCAAAAAATTAATAATACTAAATGCTGGCAAGGATGTGGAGCAACAGGAACGCCCATTCACTGCTGGTGTGAATGCAAAATGGTACAGCCACTTTGGAAGACAGTGTGTCAGTGTTTCACAAAGCTAAGCATAGTCTTACCATACAATCTAGCAATTGCGCTCCTTGGTATTTGCCCAAATTAGCTGAAAACTTATGTCCACACAAACACCTACACCCAAATGTTTATTTATAATCACCAAACACTGGAAGCAGGTATGTCCTTCAGTATATTAATGGGTAAACAAACTGTGATATATCTAGACAATGGGATGTTATTCAATGATAAAAAGAACTGAGCTATCAGGCCATGAAAAAACATGGAGGAACCTGAAATATATATTGCTAAATGAGAGACGCCAATCTAAAAAGGCTACACACTGTATGATTCCAACTCTATGACATCTGGAAAAGGCAAAACTATAGAGACAGTAAAAAAGATCAGTGGTTGCCAGGGTTTGGAGGAGAGAGGGATGAATAGGCAAAGCACAGAGGATTTTTAGGGCAGTGAAAATACTCTGTATGATATTATAATGGTGGACACATATCATTATATATTTGTCAAAATCCATTGAAAGTACAACACAAAAGTGAACCTTAATGTAAACTATGCACTTTAGTTAATAAAAATGTATCACTATTGGTTCACTAATTGTAACCACACTAATGCAAGATGTTAATGATAGGAGAAACTGTGTGAGGGAGAGGCGGGGTGGAGTGGGGTGAGTCTGTGGAACTCTACTATCTGCTCAATTACTCTGTAAATGTAAGACTGTACTATAAAATAAAGTCTATTAATCATTAAAAACAATAGGAACCATAGGTAACATAAAGAAGTTAACGTAACAAAGAGAAAATATTTTTTTTGGAGGAGTCACCTTTGCTTCATTTATGGACCTTTAATGCATTCACAGACAAATTCTGTTGCCCTTCAACTATTGCTAAATCTTAAAAAGTTCTTCATCACGTATACTTTTTTAGTTTGGGGAAAGTTTCCTCTAATTTTTTGTATTGAAAATTTTCACATGTAAAGAAAAGTTGGAGGAATGGTACAATGAACACCTAGATACCTTTTGCCCAGCACCGATTGTCTACACACAGCCACATTTGCTTCATTCTTCATCACTGTCTCTCCCTCCGTCCCTCCCTCCCTCCCCCCTCCCCCCCCCACCCCATGAGCTCATGACTTTTTTTTTCCCTCAACCACTTGAAGGCAAATTGCAGACACCAAGACACTTTACCCTAAATACTTCAGCATGTACCTCTGAGAACAAAAATAGACATTTCATTGTTCTAGTATATAAGAGACAAACAGAGCCTATAAAGTGGGGTCATGGAGAACAAGTACCTCTAACTACCATCTTTTTTTTCTGTAAATATTTGTCCAACCTGATATACAATGCTCTTATCCCCACAAAGTGGTATCATGCTGAGGTAGTAAAATTAAATTGGGGAGCACGAGAGGTGGTGACATGGCATCATGCAAAAGAGAACTCTGGTGCAGCAAGGCGATCAATCATCATTCATGTTCTGTGACTGATGTGTATGAGCACTTGGTGCATGGTCCAGGACCGGCAAGTGAGCTGAATGCGTGCTGTCCCGTGTTGTTATGACAACTCTCATACGTATGAACAAGCTCTCAAACATATTCCTAACAAGATCCTCACAACTACATTTTTAAAACCTCTTGAAATGTGCCATCTTTGTTACTCTTTACCCTTGCCTGGTCAAAATCTTGGATAAATTCCCAAAGTTAAAATGTAGGCAGTTTTAGTGGCCGGCCAGTGGCGGAGTGGTTATGTGCGCGTGCTCCGCTGCTGGCGGCCTGGTTCGGATCCTGGGCATGCACCGCTTATCAGGCCATGCTGTGGCGGCGTCCCATATAAAGTGGAGGAAGATGGGCACAGATGTTAGTCCAGGGCCAGTCTTCCTCAACAAAAAGAGGAGAATCGGCATGGATGTTAGCTCAGGGCTGATCTTCCTCACAAAAAATTTTTTAAAAATGTAGGCAGTTTTAGTGTCATCTTTACTTTGAATCCAATGAATGCGATAGTGATGACACAGTGACTTTTTCAAGACACTTTATAAATTAGATACTTGCTCCGTGATTTGCTTAAATTCTCTTTTATCATTACCAAGTCTTTAGTGGAAAAACAATTGTCATTCTTTTTACTTAACAGCATGTCATCTTACATAAAAATTACAAACTGTTTTGCATTACGAACTAAGTTCAGTCTCACTTTGGAGAAGTAGAGAACAAAAAGTGGTTGCTAATTGAAAGAATATGATTAGAATATGTAAGAAATCAAATTATAAAAGCATAATAATTGTCATCGTCTTTGACATGTTCATTTGTACTTGTTCTCAGAATGAAGTGAAATAATGATTACAAATACCTCAGTTCTCAAGAATTAATTTAGCTCCATACATAAATCTTTATAAACACACTCCACTTGCTCTAGCTTTCTTTTGAAGGATAGTATCTATTTTTATCTTGACACTAGAGTGAAATAAATACTCACATCTACATACCCACATCTCACAAGAATAAAATCCTCTCCAGAAAAATGAGCAACTTTGTCTTAAATTGGAATATTAACCCAATTATCTGATGAGAGCAGGGCAGTATATTGTTTTAACCTTATTTTCAAGTGAGGAAAAGTATTGGAAGGTGAAAATAAGTAATACGTGTTGAGAATTCCTTATTTACAGTATGTGTTATATTAACATTCATAAGATCTATTGGTTACACGGTATTTTGCCCGTTTTACATATAAGGCACAGAGAAATTACATTATTTGCCCAGGGATACCCAGTCAAGAGTCAGTGACGTTTTCATGGGAAAGCTGTTTTTCCAGTGAACCAGGACAGCCATGAAAGTTGCTAAGTGAGACAGCAGAGCAACATGTAAATGCTCTCCTGACACCACAGCCAGTGCTTCCCCAAGTCTATCCCCTCCCCTCCTTTCCCACTGCCACTATCCAAATTGAGGTCACTGTCATCACCTTCTGTGCTGTGGCAATATTTCTAAGGCATTTCCCTTGGCTTCATTCCCCTTCAGTCTGTCTTCACACTATTTTATGGGTGATTTTTAAAATATAGGTCTGATGGTATATCTCTGCTGCTCAAAAACCTTCAGAGGCTCCCACCATCTACAAGAGAAGTTAAATAAGCCTTTAATAATTATCCAGCTCCAACCAGTTTTCCTAACACATCCTGTCCGCTGACATTCTCCTCATGTGCCTGGGCATCTTCTGTCTGAATACCCTTCCTGCCCTTCTTCACCTGGGAAGCTCACCTTTCACAACGCAGCTCAAATATCACCCTCTCTGGAGCCTTCCCCCACAGTTGTTCACGCCTGCCTCTGTCTCTCCTTGCACTGCTTCACATGCCTTTCCTACCACAGTTATTTCATATTCCCCCACCAGACAGGGAATTCCTAGAGGGCAGAGACTGTTTCTTATTCATCTTGAATCCCTAGCCCCTACACATGCTAGGCATATAGTTAATATTTGTTGAATGGATTTTCATGGTATCATAGGAATAACTAATATCCGAGCCATTCAAATAGCACTTAAAGACAGAGGGCTGCAAGGTATCAGGTTAGAAATTTCCATGGTGAGCATGTGGAAAACAGGCTTCCCTCCCCCATGAAGGCATGAAGCTGATGGCAATAGCATCAGGAAGATTGAAGGTGTTCGTGGTGGCTGTTGCATGTGTAGCCCAGGTACGTTGGCCTGTGTATGCTGCCCACTCCCACACTGCTCCAGCCCCACCAGACACTTGTCAGCTTTTCTTGACCCTCATCTAATAGACCTACAGGCCTGACCTTGCTGGAGGGAGAAAGGAGGGAGAAAAACTGTATCTGAAGTTACGTTGCTGCTGAGTGCATTACACCAAGGTAAGCATAGGCCATAATTAGACGCCATTTGTTGTCTGCTTCTTCTGGGCCCCAGAACCTTTGGGAAGCAGGCGGATGGGATGCAAAGAGCATGAGCTCTCGAATTAAACCACTCAGGATTGACAGTCCACATCTGCTGCTCACTTAGGAAAGGAACTGAATGTCTCTGAGCCCCCATTGCCCTCATATAAAGTGAGCATAAAAGTAGTCATACAATTGCCAGTGTTCAGGGAATATTAATTATTCCCTTCTTCACCCCTCTTCCTCTCAAGACTGCACTTGTTGATTTATTAGGTCATTCCCTTCACCACCTGAAGGAAACCTGTTTTAAGTCAGTATTTTACAAACAACACAGAAGAGTTACATGGAAATGATGGAACTGAAGCTTATGAAGCTATGTCACTAAGGTTCATTGTACATTTGCTATTTAAACAAACAGCACTATTTGCTGTAGGATGGGCCTATGGTTGCAATAAGGAATTTTTTTAAAATCAAACCCTGTAGCCTGATGTCACTGAGGGCAATGACCCTGTGCTGGGCCCATATGGAACCTCCTCTAATTCTCTAATTTGTTCATCCTCATCTGGGACCTATGCTGCTTTTAGATCCACATGTACCTTACTTTCACATTATTACAAAAATTCACAAGCAATTGCTCCAAATTCAGTTATTAAACTACACAGTCTTCATTTTATTGCTTGGGTTATTACTGTTCCTAATTTGCTCCTGAAGGAAACCTACAACACTCCCTTGCAATGCATAGTCTGCAAAATTAACTGCTCCAGTGGCCCAGGATGGCTTTTATCTCTGCGCTGTGGTGAGGTAGAGTTATATAAGCCACCCAGGCTTCGACAGGAAGGAAATAACTCCCAGACTGACGCTACCTGAAGAACTTGCCTTCATTATCAGACATTCTCCTTGACCATCAGGGCCTGGGGTTTTTGCTAGTTAACCATTCCGAACACATTTATGTGTGGGTTATTTATGCAATGACTTTTCCTACAAAATTTAAAGATCTTAACGGATTGGGGTGTTTTAAAAAATTTATTTTTCCTTGGAAAATCCCTTGAAGATAGAATATTTGACAGATGAGTCATCTAAGACACAAAAAATTTAAATGACTTGCCTGGGGTCACAGCGGATTTTTATTTTAATGAATCCCAGAAGATTTCCTGATTGCCTCAGTTCCCAATCCAAGTCATCTTGGTGGAAAGGGCTGTGTTTTACTCATCTTTAAGAGTCCCATGTCAGGTCCACTAGCCCTCACTACCCGTAAGAGATAATCAAGTTTTCTTAGTTACTACAAAATGCTAATTATATTCAATAAACATTTCTAAAAGGAGACATGTGTTGCAAGGTGCCCTGGAAGATGCCAAGCCAAGTACCATGTTTCTTCCTGCCGTCAAGGAGAATCCCTACAGAATGGAAGGGGAAACTCAGGCATATTTTCAAATGCAAAAATTGTAAATCAAGAAAAAAATCTGGCAGGTTCTAGGAGAGAAGTAGATTATAAGTTAAATTCCACTGGAACACCATGGAGAGGGAAAATATATCCATCCAAGTGGAAGCAGGTAAGAGGTAATATTTAAGTTGAACCTTAAAGGGCAGTTGTCATTTTGACAAGCAGAGATGGCTGCGGAAGGGCATACCAGGGCGCAAAATGGCATAGATGGGGAGAAGTTGGAGAGTTGGGGAAATGCTGGAGAGAGTTGTGGAGAAGCTGGAAGAAAAGATTAGGACTTAACAATGTAGGGCCATCAATGTCTTGCTAAGAAATTCAGACATTATTGCATAGACTGTGAGGCCACTGAAGGCAGTTTTTCTATTCAACAAAGTGTATTAAGCCCTTCGGTTGGGCCCAGCTCTTTGGAGAAGAGTGAAAGGAAGAGCTGCGTGCTTTGTGAGGATTTCTATCATCCAGGTGTAGCGGGTTGGAGAAGAGAGACAGGAGGCAAAGAGAGCAGTTATAAAGTTCTCACAATAAGTGACAGGTAATGAAGGCCCAAACTGAAAACATGGTAAAGAGAATGGAAAGAAAAGAGCAGATGTGAGTTGTGTTGCAGGGTTGTGTCCCAAATCCATGGGATTTGGCCATTGACTGGAAACAAGAGGAGAAGGAGATTAAAATGTCAGAGGTTATTTCAAGGTTTCAAGCTTCTGAGGAGGAGGAAGAGGATGTTATTACAGACAGGGTAGATGAGAGAAAGAGCAAGTTTGAAGGAAAACATCTGGAGTTTTATGGTAAATGCTAAAGAAATGTATTGGGTGCTATATAAATGAAAGATAGAGATGCCACAGTCAAAAATATATTTATGCAGAGGTTTACTTATGAGAATCTGAAAACTTGAACTCTGTCTCTATAAAACTAAATATAAGGTTAATCCATATCCAACCAAATAATCTATTATGACAGATATTAATAGGTAAAACCTTACTCTGCAGGGGAAACCAAGCCATTTTAAGTAATGTCATTTGTTGACATTGATGCATGATTAAATGACTAGATCAAAATCTACATAGAATATAATTCACCCAAACACAGGTCCATGCCTCTAAAAATGCTCTCATTGGTTTCTATTTTATGTTTTGTCACTCATGTCAATGGACACATGTCCAGAGAGCATTTTACTTACACTTAACGAAAATGTTCAAAAAATTAAAAGTCTCAGCCACCAAGAAATTCACAGTTTAGTAGATAAGATCAAGAACAGCAAGTAAATTATTACAGTTAGGATACACACTATTCTAGAGGGTTCTCTGAGAGCAGAGAGAAGCATCTTAATTGGAAAGGCAGGAAAGTGGGTGACTGATTGAAAAAGATTTCTCAAGGAAGAGATTCAAACTCCTAAAGAATGAGTAGGAACCAGTAAGGTTAAGCAAAGAGCCAATTCCAGGCAGAAGATATACCAAATGTCAAGGCATGAAGGATGTCTGGTAAATTTAGGTATCACTGTTAATTCTGGATAGCCCCAGGAAACTGATGTATATGGGGGGGTGTGTGTGTATATGTCTGTGAGTGTTGGTAGGGAATAGGAGAGAAGTGTGGAAAGAATTATGCAGAAATGAAACTGAGGAGGTAGACTGAGGCAGGTCATATTCATTTAATCAATTTATTTATTTGTATATTATATTATTATAAAGAAGATTTAAGGTGTCTCATAACATATATTCAACAAAGCAGGATTAAAAATTAATGAGGAAATCAAAGAACGAACATGTGTTGGTTGGACATTTGTGAGATAATGCTGAAATTATGAATAGTAGTTAGAGGTGGGTCAACTATTTGGTTCCGAGCTTCCTAGGTGCCATTCCAAGGAAGAAAACGTGACTCACAATATCTATTAAATAAAAAGAATTCAGTTGCTCAGGAGAAACAGTGGCACTTGGAATGTAGGTTCACTGGTAAGAAATTGTGCTGATAGGAGCATTGAAACCTGACAAGTGAAGATCTGGGGAGAACTATCCTTGAAAGGCATGAAGCCTGATTCAGAGGGTGAGAGGTGGCTGCAGTAAGGAGGAAGGCCTCCAGCTTCCTCTGGTTGCAACATTAGCTTCTTCCCTGACGGTATGAAAACAAATCAAGGTCATGCACTAGAGCCTGCCACCATATCCCGCCAGCAGATGTGTGCTGTCTGGCTGGCATAGTGTTTTGTTATTGTTGTCTTTTACTTTTGTTTTTCACTTTTTCTCCCATTATTACAAAAGCAAAACATTTGTAAGATTTTGAAAATATAGACAAGTAAAGAAAAAACAAACTATAAGCCTGCTCAGAAATTAGCATTGTTAATACCTGTTTTTTATCCTAGAGATTTGCTTCAGTGGACTTTTCTTCATTTGGATCTTTGAGGCAAGAAATGCCATCTCTAGGTACCCAGGCCACCTGCTCCCCTATTGCCTACATCTGGACCAAGTCACACATTTGTGTTTCCTATCTGGTCCTTCTGATCCCCAAAATAAAATCCGAAACTATGTATGAGCACTAAAATGAAATTACAAAGTAGATAAAATATGAGAGAAAAGAATAAAAGGGAAAGTAGTTATTCAAGAGGAGAAGAAATCTAATAAGATTAATTAATGGTATTTTAAAACATGTATTAAACATTTTAAGTAAGAGAATTTATTAAACCACACCCAGATTGAAAGTCAAAACATGTTTAAATAAAAAAATAAAGATAGGATAAATACAATTTAGATTAAAAGAGATAAAAATCTAGAAAAGTAAAAAAACAAAAATACAAAGAATAAAAGATTAAGAACAAGGATATAAAAGGTAAAATTATTGCAATCAAAATAAAAAATATAAACTAGAAGGCATTATAGAAACTAGAGGATCAAGAGGAAAAGCAAAATTGAAAAATAATAGAATTAGAACTGAAAAAAATTTTAAAGAAAATAAATCTAAGCATTCTGAAAATTAGAGAAAGAGAAGGAATACTGAAGATATAAGAAGGCACAAAGAAAACCACATAAGTCAAAGCCATAATGTGCGCTAAAGTATCTGGAGGGACAAAACTAAAGTACTGCAGAAACTCCAACTTTTCTACTAAAATGAAGAGAATGAAAGAAAATTAGCAGAAAGCAAACAGTAGTAGATATCTTAACAAAGTCCTCAATCTTGTCTGGCTTCCCGCACTGTGTTCCCTATTTTTCACAGAGACAGAAAGTCTACTGGGCAAAAAGCAATATGATGCGCTGAGCAAAGCCATGCCTGTTACCTCCAGCCCAGTATCTCCTCCCCCTGACAGTCACTACTTCTTTCAGCTGGTACCTGTAATCAAGGGTGGTTTGCCTTTAATTCAGACATAGGAGGTGCCCAATTCAGTCTCAGAAAATAACCTCCAGTTATTTACACTTGTCAGTGGAAGACATACGTACTACTTAGTATATACAGTAGTCCCCCCATCTGAGGTTTCACCTTCCATGGTTTCAGTTACCCTCCATCAACTGCGGTTGGAAAATATTAAATGGAAAATTCCAGAAATAAACAATTCATAAGTTTTAAATTGCGCACCACTCCTGAGTAGCGTGATGAAATCTCGAGCCATCTGGCTCTCTCCTGCCTGGGGGCGTGAATCATCCCTTTGTCCAGCATATATATGCTGTATATGCTACCAGCCTGTTAGCCTGTTAGTTAGGAAAAAACATAGTATATATAGAGTTCGGTACTATCAGCGGTTTCAAGCATCCACTGGGTGTCTTGGAATGTATCCCCTGAGGATAAGAGGGGACTACTGTACTGGGTGGAATTTGTGCATAGCCAGGGTTGCCCTTGAGAAATGGAAACAGGCAGAAAAACAGGCAGAGCAAGTGTAGCTTCACTGGATGTCCACCATGTGGTGTGAACCCCCTGGCCCACAGTCTGGTCCTCACCTGGACAGGTTTAGGAGACCTCATTCAACAGCTCACTTGACCAAGAGTCCTGCAGTCCCCATGGTAAAATAGGCTACCAAATGCACTCCGTATACTAGTTTACTCTGAGCAATACAAGACAGATGAACAATGGCAGATTCTTATGAAAAACAACTTGTGTTATGACATTATCTTAGACATGTTAAAACTAATTAGATTTTGGCTTAATTTCTATTATTAGTAGTCACATTTTGGTGTTTTTTATGAGTTGAGATTCATTTGACACTCTTGGCGATACCAGCAAGCATCTTTGAGGCTCCTATTCTCTTGGACCCGCAGTAACTGCCCCTTCTTTTTGTGGGATGCCCTGAGGGAGACATCGTGCTGAGTGAGAGGCACTCTTGCTGGCCCATCAATGGCACTTTAAAGAAGTTTTCCTAATTCATGGTACAAACTCTATTTAGGCTTAGATCTTACTACGCATGTTATGTACTTAGATAAGAGTTCCCTTTGAGAAGCCAAGAAGGATGAAGAATGGGTAAGATTGTGATTATTTATGGTTCCCATTTTGAAAAGAAAATTGAGAGCTAAAATTCACCTTGTGTTTTTGCATCCATTCTTAATAATACTCACCCCCTTCTTTCACACTTCCATCCACTTTTGATAAGTAGATTACCTGGCAAAACACTTCCTAGATGCTCCTTTAAGGATTTCCTTCCTAACTCTGGCTTAGGACCCTTAAGAATTCCTTCCATGCCTCTTAAATCATAATGTTGTTACGGGAACAGAGCAGTTGTATACAGGCACGCATGAACCCAAGCCTCTACCCATCCATTCATCCATCCATCCATCTATCCACCTACCAACCCACCCGTCCATCCACCCACCTACCAACCCACCCGTCCATCCATCCATCCATCCACCTATCAACCCATCCACCCATCCATTCATCCATCCATCCACCTACCGATCCATCTATCCATCCATCCTCCTACCAACACACCCATCCATCCATCTACCTATCCATACATCTATCCACCTACAAACCCATCCATCCATCCATCCATCCATCCATCCATCCATCCATCCATCCATCCATCATCTATCCATCCAGCCATCCCCATCCATCTATCCACCCACCCACCCTTCCTGTCTCTCTACCTCTCTCCTGCTTCCCTCCCTCCCTTCACAGGACTGAGGTTTTAGACCTTGGGGAGAAATGGGGCCAGAGGACACTGATTTCTTCTTTTGTGATTGATCCTCAGCACCTTTTCTTCTTCTTACTTTGGCCTCCTCCTCCCTGATTCTTTAACGGACCTTTATTTTATTTCCATTCTGGCCACTATACGAAACTGCTTTCGTACCTATTCCTTTCCTCTTCCTGTCCTGTTTTTGTAGCACAGACTGACCTGCTGACAAAGCCACTCTAGGCAGTCCGGCATGGACCTAACCAAGGCTAAAGAGAAACATGGAAAAGATTTAGGGTGGGGGAGGGGTGGTTAGGAGTGGGCAAGAATAAATGTGATTAATAGAGGACTTCCTCTGTGCCAGGGGCTTTCAAAAGATTGTTTCATTCACAACAATCCCATGAGGGAGATATTTATTATTCCCACTTTTTAAAAATGAAGAATCTGAAACTAAGAAAGATGCCAAAGTTACAGTGAAGCGCTGGGGGGGGTCTCATTCTGAATGCTGTAGGTTCTCTGGAGTGGGTCTCTGAGGGATGAGCAACCATCTCCACCTACCTGCGCTGACCATCCTCCACACCTGCCCTCGTCTATTCTCCGCCCCTCTGTGCCCCGCACTGTAGTCTGGGGGGTGATCTCGAAGGACAGCATCATCACACAGTCAGGCAATGGGAAGCACTGGCAGACAGAGCAGCAGGAGAGAGGAGACAGCTTATTGCCCCCCTGCCCAATCCCTGTCAGTCTACGGCCCCTGTCTCTGTCTACTCGGAGAGGGTTCACTCTCTTCTGCACCTACAACTCTCCAAGGGTTCCAGCGACACTGTGCCCTCCCCTTGTCCCCTAGGTCCAGGTGTGCTAATGGCTTCCCACTGTTGCTGGTCCCTGGGTGTGCCCCATCCCTCCTCAGGCCCCTTAGCCTCGCCCACATGTTTGTAAATCATCCCTTCATTAAACTCTCTTCAGTGACACCCTTGGAGCCCACCATCTGTTTCTAACAAGACTCTGTCTGAAACACTTCCTAATCTGCTCCCCACCAAAATCAGGACCATGAAATTATGTCTGCTTAATGCTCAGCTATAAACATGCCCAGAAGTGATTTAGCCTCTTTACTAGTTTGCTCTGGCTGCCATAACAAAAGTACCAGAGGCTGCGGGGCTTAAACAATAGGAATTTATTTTCTCACAGTTCTGGAGGCCGGAAGTCCAAGATCAAGGTGTCAGCAGGGTTTGGGTCTCCTCAGGCCTCTCTCCTTGGTTCATAGATGGCACCCGCTTGCTGCGTCCCTCTGTGCACTCATCCCCTGGTGTCTCATCCTCATCCTATAAAGATACCATTCGTGTTGGACTAGGGCCCACCCTAGCAGCCTCATTTGGACTTAATCACCTCTTTAAGACCTTATCTCCCAACATAGATACATTTTGAGGTACTGGGATTTGGGAATTCAGTGCGTGAAGTTTGAGGGGACACAATTCAGCCCATGACAGCACCATTAATAAAGTCTACCTGGAAAACACTGGCTTCAACTTATACTACATTAATACAGTGGTTTCTAATCTTGTATCTGCCCCAATACATATGAAAGATACATCACAGCCCTGCTTGTAAGACCCTCCAGTGACAGGTGCTCTTAAGAAGAAGGTGAAGAGGGAGCATATCCCTGCCCCGGGCAGCGAATCAGAACTGTAGGATGGGAGGAGTGCAAATCCCCACCCTCAGATCTAGAATCATTGTTTTTTAAGGATTTTTTAAGGAACCGGCCTTTATGTCAACAATAATTGCTGAGATCTTAGAGATTGATTCTTGTAGGTTTAAATATAGCTACAGCTAATGACTTATAGATTATTGCAGTGAAGCCCTGCTAAAAGCCTTTTCCCACTCCATTGCCAGTGGACACTGGGGAAGAGGTCAAGCTCAGCCAGGCTGGGAAACTACAGTGCCCCACAATCTTTCTGTAATTCTGGTTTTTTGAAAGATAGAGGACCTTCAGGCAGGGGCCGTGAAACTGACGGCTACAGATGTGCAGAAGTGATCACGATCTGGCCTGCGTACACCGGGGAGGCAGTGAGGCTCTGGGCCCCACGCAGTTATGTGTGTTTAGCTCTGTCTCATCTTCCCACTGTGTGTCCACCCTCCCTCTTTTCTTCCTTTCCATAGAACTGGGTCTTTAGATCTGAAATTTAAGAGAGCATTAATCTATTACTGTCCCCACATCATCCCCATATACAATAATAATAGTAATATTTCTCTTCAACTGATTCAAAATGAAGTCATTTTCTCTTTTAAAATGATCCCTATTATATTTTTTTTTTAATTGATGTTTTAATGGTTTCTAACATTGTGAAATTTTGGGTTGTACATTTTTGTTTGTCCATCACCACATATATGACTCCCTTCACCCCTTGTGCCCACCCCCCATCCCCACTGCCCTGGTAACCACAGTCCAGTTTTCTCTGTCCACGTGTTGATTTATATTCCACATATGAGTGAGATCATACAGTGTTTGTCTTTCTCTTTCTGGCTTATTTCACTTAACATAATACGCTCCAGGCCCATCCATGTTGTTGCAAATGGGACGATTTTGTCTTTTTTTATGGCTGAGTAGTATTCCATTGTATATATATACCACATTTTCTTAATCCAGATCCCTATTGTATTTTTAAAAATATAAATGAAAGCTAAAAGCCTTTCTGAATCAATAAACAAGACATTTTTATTCACAATAACTTTGCCCATTTTGACCCACATTATTTCCCAGTTTTAAAGGTTTGTTTTCAAACTAAGTAGGCATCCTTCCAACCATCTATGCTTAACTCCCTCCCACACATGCGGAGGAGGTCCCAAGAGCCAAGGAGAAAAGCAGGAATGCTTCTGGATAAACAAAGACCCCGGGGTCACAGCCAGGGCAGACACATTCCCACCACCCACATCAACCCAAGATCCTGCTGCTCAGAAATGCCTCAGAGAAGTGGGGCTTAGCCTTTCAACACAGGACTGTGACAGGCTATGATGTCCCAGAGCCCTGCATGACCCTCCACGCCTTTTAATTTTGTTTACCTACTTTACATTCTCCAACTCTCCAGCCCAGTTCCTAAATTCTTCCTCCCATTAAAACTGCGGGCTCGTTACGTGCAGACGCTACTTCTGTATGCTCCATTCATTGCCTTTCAAAAAGTGGCATTAAATCAATGTCACGAAGCAATCAATCAATAAGCATTTCTTGAGCATCTAATCTATGCCCAGGGCACCAACAGAACTTGCTAATCAATTTTTAATGGGCTTTGGGCAGGAGGTGGTGTGCAGTGCTGTTGAACCCAGATAAAATGTGTCAGGTGTGTGACACTGAGCCCTCAGCTCAGATACGTCACTTGAAGGTATGTGGCTAACATACAGCCTCGTGCAGACGGGTGCCCAACACTCACACCACTTCACACTGACGGATTTTGATGCAGCACTACAATTAAGATTCTGCGGCTCTCTGGCAAATGTAATACAAAAACATTTGAAACGGAAGTATGGTCTAGATGGAGAATAACAAACGATTTATAGTTTCTTTGCCAAGACATGTAGGAGGTAAATATAAAACAAAACTCTAGCAAGTTTAGCATTTTCCTTCTCCAAATATAATGCTGCTGACTACAGGCCAACAGCACAGCCTTGCACAGTTCCTCGCATTAAAATTGGCCGGGAATGAGATGCCATCACCATTCAGCATTTAGATGCCATCACAGACATTTGCTAGTTTGTGGCCAGATATTGGTTTACTCAAACAACCTGCAATCTTATTTATAACCTAGTTTGCAAATAACAAAGATGTTAACAGTGGTACCCTTTGACACATTTAACCTTTACATGTGACCAGGATCATAATTTTACTTGTGCGATTAACCTTTCTTATATGTGTGAAGTAACAAGTTAAGCACAGTTGCATCAGAGCTGTAAATCTCAGCACGTCACAGGCGCCCAGGTGAGAGAGTGCAGATAGCATTTCTGTAGGGCAAATTGATTGTCTTCAAAGTGTGCGATTCAACTCGAATAATGAATGTGTGCTACAGGATAGAAGGCACCACACTGTTTCCCGGGACAGTTCCAAAGAGGGAGTACAACAAGCACACAAATAACTGGCAGAGAAGGCAGGGCACCTTCAGGACCAGGGCGTGGTGCAGATGACAGACAGACACAGAGGAAAGCGAGGCCACTCCTGGTTGGAGGCTCAGAAAAGGAAGGCTTGAGCGAAGGATGTGACATTTGAGATGGAATTTAAAGAACGGGTGGGATTTCAGGGATATAAAGAGGGTGTTAGAGGGCCAGGTAAGTTCTCCACCCAGCGCTGCCCGCCTTCTTTCCCATAATAGCTAACATTGATTGCACACTTACTGTGCACCTTAATTTGACTCTGTTCTTGGGCCAGTGCTCTCAGGTGGGCCTCTGCCCTGCTTCTGCAAACAAGGACCCTGGAGTCACCTTACACTGTTTATTTGTAAAAATAACAACATCTTTTTATTATTAAGAAAGCAATACTAATTTACTGCAGAATAATTAGACAATAGAGGTCAACAAAAAGAAGAAAACTAAAAGACTTCCATAATTCCACCCCCAGAGACAACCACTCGTAGCACATTGCTGAGTGCCCTTGTGACTGTTTCTGTGCATGTATGTCATACCTGCGGTGAACACATACAAATACAAACTATCTTACAATCTGCTCTTTTCAGTTAGCACCAACACAAACGTCTGTCGGTGTCAATAACTATTTATCTATAATCTGATTTTAAATCATTCCTTCTAAGTGTTATCTCCTAACAGAGAGTTAGAGGAGGCCAGAGGCAAAGCACGCAGGGTGGGGATGGGGTCGTTTGGGGTCTGAACCAAGGAAGAAGGCCCTGGAATTGACCACACACAGAATGAAGGAGGAGCAGTGGCAGTAGCCTTGGAAAGGGACTCACGTCAAGATGGGGCAGAGGGGCGTGGCAAACTCAACCTGCTTCCAATGCAGGAGCCAAGAAGTGTTCTGTCAGGGCCTGATACTGACGAGCCTTCCGAAGGACAGAGGAGAGTGTAAGGGAGGGGCAGATGCAGAGCCAAGGCAGCCAAGGGGTCCAGAAAGTGAGGAGTGAGGTGCAGGAGAGCAGGAGCCGGACCAAGCCCAGGAAAGGAGGATAAAGGGAATGGGACGGGAGAGCATGCCCAGACCGGTGGCCTGGCCTTCCTGCCTGGCCTTCTGGGCTCTGGCCCCAAGGGTCTGGCAGCCAAGGACTGTGCCAACTCTGCTGATGACGGGCCAGGGCTGTGGCTGTACTCCATGGCAGATGCTGCTGCCTTGGGAGGGGGAGCAGACGGCAGATTTCTGGGTTATTATTATGAAAAACTGGGATGCAGCGGGGCTGGGGCCGGCATTAACATTCCTCCTTGTCCTCATTGCCCAAATAGGCTTGACAATAAGTTCTTCTACTGTTCTGGGACCACAAACCCCTGGCTGAGAGCCTGCTCTGATTTGTGATCTTCCTGTCTGCTTGCGCCTCTGGATATGACTTCCCTGCCTCACAGGACCCCTGCAGACCCTGCTCTGGGCTACATTCACATTCACTGGCATGCCCCTCAGACACCGCCTGTGCCTGCCGGGTGGGATCTCCTCCCCACCCCTCTACCTGTACCTGTCCCTCCTAGGGCCTCTGCTCTACGGGAGTTAACCAGGCTGCACCCAGGCACGTCCAACGACACAGCAGGAAAGAGGCAGGAAAGACCACGACTGAGGCAGGAAGAGGAAGGCAGGTGAGCCATAGGTGAGAGGGTCCAGGTGGGCTGGGTGGTGACAGGAAGTGTCTCGAGCAACAGGCCGAGGAGCCTGGGCAAATTCAGAAGTAAATGGAGAGACACTGAAGGCTTCGAAAGCGTGAGACTTTGAAAGATTTATCTGGAAGTAGTATGGAGGATGAATTTACAGGGGAGAGGCTAAAGCAGTGGTTAATTCTGGCAACGCTAAAATCACCCGGGAAGTTGCTGTTTTTCAGTTAATGCCTAGGTCCCACCTTCAGAGACTAATTTAACAGGTCTGAGAAGATATTTTTAAAATACCGTGAGAGTCTTAACTGAGAAAGGAAAGTCTTAGAGAAAGGAACTATCCCTGGAACATAGTTGAGTGGTAGACCCATTCTTTTAAAAGCAGTCAGCGAAAAGCTACAGGATTAAATTCCCTCCTCCATTTCCCCCTGGGGCCTCTGCTTCCTGCTCTCTCATTTTTGCAACAGTTCCTGAATTTGGGTCCACTTTCCTGGCACCCATCCCTCTCCCCCACCACCCTCTACCCCTACTTACCGCTCCCCCAGCTCTTGGTCGGCCACTCCAACACTCAGTCACTAACTTGGTTGTGGTCCCACATTCTGAATTTGCCTCCCATACTTGATGTACTATTTACTTATTGCTTTCTGGCAGGCCCACACCCCCAGACTGTGCAGAGCAGGTGAGAGGGGAGGATCTGAGAGGCATTGCAGAAAAGAAACACAGAGGTCTCGGCAGCTGATTGGATGTGATAGGCGATGACTGTGACATTACAAATGAAGAAAGAAGAGTGAGATTCCATTGAACAACCAAGAATTCATGCCGCTTATTAACATTTTCTTAGAATGCAGTATGTAAAGTCTGTAGGAAGAAAAGTATTTCCTAGGTTGCGTGTCTTTAGCTGCAGGAGGATTTGTGTCTCAGGCAACAGTGTAATCGTGGTGGGTAACTGTGAGAGGAGAATGAATTGACATGTGTGGCAAAGCAGAGCAGGCGCCTGTCATAAGGAAGAGATAACAGATTAGCAAGCCCACGGTGGGGAGGATTAGAACTGCGCAGGAGCTGGGGCTGAAACGCCAGAGCCAGAGAAAGGGCTCCGTGTGAGGGAGTGTGGCTAGGGTTTGACTTAAGCTATAATTTGAGCAGAATGAGCTTTCTCCAGAATATTATAAGGATTTTCCTTCCCAGTATAAAACTAAATGATTACAGTTTAAGATGAGTGTATGCTTAATTTTTGTATTTCCTCTGTGAGTTTAATGGTTAAAATGGACTCAGTTTGGGATTGGCACACAAGACGAGGAAGTTCTGGTCTAATGGGAAGAGAGTCCTGCTTTCTGTGGTAACCAGCTCCAACATTTCCTTCTGCTCCTTTCTCTTTGGTCTCCTTTTTAAAATTCAGATGCTCTCATTTAGGTATAGCATGTAAAGCACATTTGCACCGAGATGTTAATGATTTTTCAGATCTCCTTTCCTGAAGACAGAGTGTTGAGTAAGGGTGAAAGCAACAGAAACTCGGGTTACATTACAGAAAGAGGCGAGAGAGAAGGGTAATTACACACCCATGTTCATAGCAGCATTATTCACAGTAGCCAAGAGGTCCATTGACGGATGAGTGGATAAACAAAATGTGGTATATACATAAAATGGAATATTATTCAGCCTTAAAAAGGAAGGAAATTCTGACACATGCTACAACGTAGATGAAACTTGAAGACATTATGCTATGTGAAATAAGCCAGTCACAGAAGGACAAATACTGTGTGATTCCACTTGTACGAGGTATTTAGTATAGTCAAGTTCATAGAGACAGAAAGTAGAATGGTGGGTGCTAGAGGCTGGGGGAGGGAGAGATGGGGAGTTAGTGTTTAATGGATAGGAGTTTCAGTTTTGCAAGATGAAAAAGTTCTGGATTTTGGTTGCACAACAAGGTGAATATACTTAACACTACTGAACTATACACTAAAAAATGGTTAAGAAGGGAGCCGGCCCTGAACTATACACTAAAAAATGGTTAAGAAGGGAGCCGGCCCCTTGGCTTAGTGGTTAAGTGTTCGAGCTCCGCTATTGGCGGCCTGGGTTTGGATCCTGGGCACGCACCAACACATCACTTGTCTGGCCATGCTGAGGTGGCGTCCCACATACAGCAACTAGCAGGATGTGCAACTGTGACGTACAACTATCTACTGGGGCTTTGGGGAGAAAAAAGGAAAAAAAGGAGGAGGAATGGCAATAGATGTTAGCTCAGAGCCGGTCTTCCTCACAAAAAAAAAAAAATGGTTAAGAAGGTAAATAGTATGTGTATTTTACCACACTTTTTAAAAAAGTTAAGGGTAGTGAAAGCCAAAAATAAATTTTGCCTATTTCTAAATTCTGCACAGAGTAGGCTCTGAATGAAAATTTGGTTGTTCTATTTTTTAGTTTAAAGAGACAGAAGGGAGAGATGTGTCGTGGTTGTTGCTTCTCTCTCCTGGAGGTCCCGTGTCTGCGTCCTTGTGGGGGTGTGAGGGTCTCTCTCACCGTCACCATCAAGTTCAGGAGCAGCAGCCTGGTTGGTTGCCTTTTGTTGAGTGCCGCCCCGGGGTGTCGGGCCTCCAGGCAGTTCCTCTCACAGATCCTCACAGCAGCCCTAATGAGGTAAGTACTATTGTCCCTATTATGCAGATAGGGAAATGGAGGCCCAGTAAATCCTCAGGGATCAAAGAGCCGTAAGTGGTGAACTCCTGTTTTGGAAAGTTCTCTTTTTTGGCCCTAAGATCAGTATTTATATTCTCCACATCTGCTTTATTCACCTCAGAAGATTACAGAAAACTTGGAAGTAGAAAATAAGTGTCTTCACATATCTTCTTGCTAGCAGGTGGGAGAATCAGAGCGAGTAGAAGAGTCCGGTGAAACGAGAGCCCCTGTGTGCGCAGCTCCAGGCCAGCTTCCTGTACGCTTGATCTTCCCCAATGCATTTAGCCTAACCTTAGCACAAGAAAACGCCCCTTGTTGTTAAGCGTATATATGCAAAGTTAACAAAAGGATGTAAGATCATGTGACACTACCACTGGGCTGGAAAGAAAGGACATCTGATCTTGTCGTCTTCTCTCCTCCAGTCGTGTGAGAAGTCTACAGCATCGTGTTCACACTTCAGCGTGCGCGGGACACGCTTCTCCCCTTCTTCCCTTCTCATTCCATTGTCTGACTCACCGGGCTGTCAGTCCACCCCTCACTTCTACCCCAGTTAAACCTTCCACTGGTTCTCTCTGGACTTAGGTCAGAGCCCAAACTCTGATCTACGAGGCTCTTGCGAGATGACCCTGCCCACTTCCAGCCTCCTCTCTCTTGTGCCCAGTTCCACCGTTATCAAGTTACTTATAGTTCCCTGAACACACCACTTTTTCATATCTTTCCCGTAATAATAATCACCTCTGTTTATCAAGTGTACCAGGCACTGTGTGAAAGGCTTAACATATTATCTCCTTTCATTCTTACAGCAATCCTGCAAGATAGGCATTATTGATCCCACTTTATAGATGAGGCAACTGAGGCTCAGAAATATTCAGAAATTTGCCCATGGTCACACAGCTAGCAAGTGGCAGTCAGAATATGAAACCGGCCCGCCTGACACCAGAGGAAGTCTTCTCAAACATAATCTGTCCAAATTGTATTTCTCAAAAGGCTACTCACATTTTATTGCTACAAAACCCTCGTTGACCCCCACAACTTCACCCCCCCACATGCATGCATATTCTGTGACTCTCTCCTTCCTGCCTCCATAGGGCCTGTCCACACTTACTACTTGTATTCACGCAAACGTATTGAGTGCATGCTGTGGGCCAGGCCTGTGGTATGAACGTGGCACTGAGGTGAACCAACCATCCTTGTCTGTTCACAGACGTGTACACAGTATCACTCCCTGCAGGGCAGGGGCTGGGTTGTATTCCTGTTGATATCCCTCATCCTGCACCGCTCCTCAGCTGTTGAATAGAGACACCTGCTTCCCAGCCTGGAGGCTAGTGGTTTGGAGAAGATTCACCCACAGAGGGACCCTCTCCCGAGCTTTGTAGGTTTACCCGAGGGGGGGATTCTTTTTCTCCCCAAATCCATACACAACAGGGCAATCCAGAATTGAGGCTCAGGTGTGTGGTCATCGTAATCCCCAACTAATCATTTCTTTTAACAAATCCTTTGAAAAGTATATCAGTCCAAAAATAATCTGGCTGCCAAATAACTTCTAAGAAACCAAGTTTGCCTGAGCATCAGTGACAGAGAGAAAGCAAGGGTGATCTCTTCTTCAGAGGCCCACCGAGTATTTTCTTGTAGGAAGGAAAGCACAGAGCAGATGATGATATGATTGTCCAAGCTTACTGCAAGGTGTTCTTATGATGCTGGCTGTAAAAGCAGGGACTCCATATAACTAGGAATTTATGAGCCACAGGTGTCCAGCTCACTCATCTTTGACTTATCTTCCCTATGTGTGAAGGAATTCCTGTCTCATCTGCCTGATGCTTCAGAGAATAGCCAGGTCATCCATTCTGAGTTGTGCACTGTGTTGATCTGGTAAAAAGAACAAAATGCCTTGGTGCCAAGGATCCTGCCCCTGGACAGCACACCAGAGGGAAGCTGCAGTAATTCTTTTAGGTCATGAAAGTACCATTTACCAGATTACTCTTTCAGAACAAGCAGAGCATATTATAATAATGATAATCACAAGGCCCCATTGAAACATGTGAGGAAGCAATTAACTAGCACGTGGAGGCCTTGACTATTTACTCTGTGCCTTAGGAATCCCGTCTGCTTTGTGAAACATTTCAAAACAGGAAATTTTATCATATTTTATAAAAATCTTCAAATATCAGTCTCCTGATAAACTGTTAATAGGCCACCTTTTACCTCTTAACTACCTGAAGACATCAATATGGAAGACTAAAACAGCTTTTGGGAAAAAGTGATTGGACATTATCAGCAGAGACTTGCCTTATGTAGATACAACTTCAGGAATGTGATTATTCTTACTTTTTTTTCTTTCATTATGGAAACACTTTGGAATGGTACATCAGTTAGTCATTTAGGCCCAAACCTTTCAGTCCACTTTCCTTCCATTGAGAAGTGTTGTATTTAAGAGGCTGGGCTTACAGAGATAAATATTTCCAGCATCTCATCTGAAGCTCTTTTTTTGCCCTGTTTTGTATTGCCTATATTCTCGATGTTTCGGGTTTCTTAAAAAAAGGGGGGGGGCGCAATATTAAAACTTGTATTCTCATTGACTTTCAGTCAATAATTTTTCTTCTGGAAAAATGTTCCTTGATATGGCAGGAATAAATTGTGATTATTTCTGGGGAAAGGGAGAAGGAACCAGGTTTGGCGGTGATGGCGAATGGGATTTTAGTCTTTCTCTAATTGTTGAATGTTTTCTAAAGAAGCATATATTCATGCATAACTAATGTAATTGAAAATTAAATTTTAAATAAGTATAAACAATAATGTGATAAAAATATGTTGTAACTAATTGGGAGGTTGATATTGTTCCCCCAAACACAGCTAAATTTATGCATTCCCTAGGTCCTTGCTGCCTTCTGAGAAATTTATTCAGTCTGCACAAGCTGCTCGCTGCTGCTGCTGGGCCAGGCCTGTGGTCATCCACCCTGAGTGCTAGGCACCCTCCATTTCCTCCCAGTTGTTTCCACCACAGCCTCCTGAGGTGATGCTGCACCCCCCCCGGGGGGCCGCTTCCAACATCCCAAAGCTGCAAACTCTCCAAGAGCCCAAAGAGCCTTCTGTTCCCTTCAGACCTTCCAGCTCCAGCCTGTCTATATGTGCATGAATTGGGGAAATGTTGCTCCCTCCCTAAGGTTGATCTTAGTCCTTGGAGCTGGGATGAGCACCAGATACTAGGCTCTCTGCTTCTTTTCCCTGCTTTGACTTGGGAAGTCACCTCATTAATTGCTTGCTCCTAGACCCTTCAACATGTTCCCTTTGAAGACCCCTTTCCCCTTGCAAATCACTCAATAAGATAATTTGCAAGGGAAAAAAATGAGTCTTCTCTGGTCCCACATCTATGCAAATAGCTTAGATTCAGCCATACATATTTACTTATACATGCATATATAAAATATATGCACATATATTTGAAAGTGTAAAACCATAGTTACATATGCAGATATATGAGTGAACACACAATTGAAAAAGGGACTCAAGCAAACACAAAGGGCAACGCCCAGTTTATAATTTTACCACTTGTTGCTTTTGGAATTTTTTTTTTGTGTGTGTGAGGAAGATCCTCCCTGAGCTAATATCTGCCAATCCTTCTCTTTTTGCTAAGGAAAACTGGCCCTGGGCTAACATCCGTGCCCATCTTCCTCCACTTTACATGGGACGCCGCCACAGCATGGCTTGCCAAGCGGTGTGTCGGTGCGCCCCCGGGATCCGAACCAGCAAACCCCGGGGCGCTGCAGAGGAGCGCACGCACTTGACCACTTGCACCACTGGGCCGGCCCCATGGAATTTTACTTTTACTGTGATCCAGTACCTCCTTATTAACATAGTTCTAGCTTATAATTAATTCTCAATAAGACATATTATTTCTGTATGTTTAGAAAGATATCCTTATGCCTTTAAATATCACTAGTTTTTTAAACCTTGCAAAAGTCATCATGGAGTAAAAAGACTTCAAAAATACCGGAGGTTTATTATTAATATTATTTTACAAGTTAAATTATACAGTGAAGGTTAAGTTGTAAATGATAAGACATGATGGTACAAGATTCAGTAAGTAACCACGGTTGACAGAGAAAAGTGTGAGTGGGTGCTCATATTATGTTTCATGTATCCCTGTATCCACTACATCTTTTTTTGAAGTGAAATTGATATTACTGCTTATACAGTATATATAAGTCCCTTGACACAAACATATGCGAGATACATATCCCTATGAATAAATGGAAGAGGCAATGAAAATATGCTAAAACAAAGGAACTTATTTGGTTTTTTAGAGAACTCATTAAATTAATCTCACTTGGTTCTTAGGGTGGCTAAGGTTGAAAAATCAGGCTCAAGAATATCTGTTGCCCAGGAAAAGAACCTGTAATTTAAGGCAAAAGAATAAAAAAAAATGAAGACAAAATGTACTATAGCTCATTTATCTGGAACGTACAGGCTATTTCAGGTGTGGGGGAAAAGGAGATGGTGTGCAAGTCTACCTGCATCTTTAATATGCAGTGGCTTGGTTCCTGGCATAATCCATACACTCAGCAGTGAGCGACAGCATGCTTAATTACTTAAGAGACCCAGAGAATAAAAGCAAGATCTTTATTAATGGAGGCGTTTCTGGCCTCTTGTGCTTCTTTCTTTGATAAGCTGATTATTGCTTTATTGCTTCCAGTCTTGTCAGGACCATGGACAGCTCCACCACAGCAGGGAGTGTCTTCCCCGCCTCCGTTTTCTACTTGTAGAATTTCAGAGGAAAATAGACCTGCAAGATTAACTATTTTCACACCTCCACTTTACAGATGAGAAAATGGATGCTCATAAGAGTTAAATGACATGTTCAAGTCACATGCTTAAATCCCAAAAGCAGTCTCACCCCCAACAGAGCATAGTGTAGAGAAGGGTCACTTAGAGTAAGTGGGTTTAAATCCACATTCTGCTATTCTTAATAGCTACGTGGAATTTGGGCTTTAATTTCCTAATTCTGTAAAATGAGAGTAAGGATGTCTTCTATGCACAATAGTGAGGACCAGAGATAAAGCACCTAAAATGCCAAGCTCAACCTGACAAAGAATGAAGCCATGCGATAATATCACCACTCAACCCATATATCATACTGAGAAACAACTAAGTTCAAAATACCACCCACGGTGCTTCTGGCACCTCAAAATGAGTGGGACTGTGGGTTCCAGAGAGCTCGGAGTTCTACTTGACTTGCCATAAGCCATCTACTTGCCCTTTAGGGCAAGGAGTTTGAAAGATACCTGTGTTATCCTTCCCCCACCCTCAGGTCATAGGTTTAAGTATTAGCAAACATAATTGGGTAGTTTGAACCCAGATTTATCAACCTTAGCAAACTGGAACCTGCTGTTCAATCTCAAAACCTTGTTCTATAGCCTTCTAGACTGTGTGCTCTCCCTTAGACTCTCCCTGCATCTATCTCTCTCTCTTAGATGGTATTGATATCACTAATTTCCATTCTCTCTTTCTCTGCACCCACACCCTCCACTTTGTGCAGGTTGTTCACTGAGCACCTGCTGTGTGCCACATAGCCTGTGAGAAGGCAGGCGTAGTTCCTGGCTTCGCAAAGCTACCATCTGGGGGAGAAGACAGACATTAAGTAAGCAATTACCATAAAGCAGGAGTGTTATCACCTGTAAGAATCCCCCTGTTTCAGGGAAGTGAAAAGTAGCTCTTTCTTCTAAAGAGCTTAAGGACTCTCATCCATACTGAAGAAAAGTGACAGAAGAGATCATTATCATTATAATAACCTAGTTGTTACCTTTACAATGGATGCATAATGGCAAAACCCACCATTTCAAATCTCATAAAATGAAATATATGAATTTTCTTAGTGCTGTCAACTTTTTCCCTCACTGGAAAAAAACATCAGAATGGGGGCTTTTTAATATATCTAACACAAAAAGGGGAAATCTTCTAGAAGTGCATTAAAAGCCCTACACTGAGCTAGTAATTACATTGGAATGCACACAAAGGATTAAAATTCAGATTGTTGATAGTTTGGTCTGGAATGAGTGCTTGGGAATTGTTGATTGTGTGACTAATGTGGATGCTGGACATGTACATCTAACATGCTTTTCCACTTTTGAGCCAAGTTAATTTATTGCATAAATTTCACATCTAAGGCATATCATACAGACCATATCTAATACTAATAAGGATTTGTGTTCGAATTTTCATCCTCGAAGAACTTTGTGATCATTAATTCATTCAGCCCCTTGTTGAAAGAGATGTATTTAGTATCCCTATTTTAAGACACTCAGGACTATGTGCACTTCATCTCAGGGCACCAAGGGAAACAGTGATGGAATGGGGGTATCTAAGCGTGTAAAATCCTTATCCTCAATTGTTTGCGTGTGTGAGAGTCTCTAAGCATGTCCTCCCTCACTCTCTTTAACTTTCATTCTCTGTTCTTTCTCCTATTTTTTCTCACCAATCTTAGAGAATCAGCGATTTGTAAACAAGTTATGGTAGGACGAAATCAGCAGAAAAAAAGAAGTGAAATTGAGAAGAAAAAATATTTAGTCTGTAAACAATTCATACTAACTTATATGATACCTAACTTTCTTTCTTATGATTTATTGCTACTTTATTAAAATGATAAAATGGCTATCCTGTGTTGAGTGACTTATATACCAGGCATTGTGCCAGACACCAAGGATAAAGATGTTTTTAAATGGAAAAGAAAACATCCTTGCCTTCAAGGAATTGATGGTATATTGGGGAAATGACCTTGAGAACAGGTAACTTTGATGTGCTGAGGTAAATGACATGGTTGCTGTACTCACAGGGTGTAAAGACAGCATAGAGAAGTATTTGATCTAGTCGGAATCAGTCATGGGAGAGCTCCTAGAGGAGATGAAACCTGGGCAAAATCCTATGAGGTGAATAACAGTTATTAGGGTGAAGCTGGGAGAGGCAGTCCAGGCCTGGAAAGCAGCCTGAGCCCCAGCAAGGCCGTCTGACCCAGCATGCTGTGTGTGTGGGTGGTGGGCAGGGTGGTGGGGGACAGAGGCAGGTAGAAGAAGCAGCAAAATGTTGATCTTTGCTACAGTGTAATGAAAAAGGCAAAGAGTGATAGGAGCTAAATTTGGAACTTAGATAGAAGCCAACCGCATAACTAGTGAGAAGACAAAATTTCCCCCTGGTGGCACTGTATTATCTATATTGAACACATTTTATGGAATAAAACCGCATTCCTGAATAATTTTTCATAATTTTTTTTCTCTCATTTGAGCCTCTAATGGCACCAGCAGCTGCAGCTTCTCAGGATGCCAAAAGAGATAAGCATTTTTCTGCCTAGTCATTCATTCTACAAATACTGATGTCGAGCACTGCACTAGGTGATGGGGAGTGAACGCTAACAAGATCACACTGCCCTCAAGGGGCACACGATCCTGGTGGGAGGAAGACAGAACACCAACGATTCTCAAACTCTGGGATACAAACTAGCAGAAGTATGCTCAAGGTGTTATGGGGGCACAAAAAAGGGGTGTAGTAGCCAGCTCAGGACATCATCATGAAACACCACAGACTGGGTGGTTAACAACAGAAATTTATTTTCTCACAGTTCTGGAGGCTGGAAGTCCCAGATCCAGGTGTCAGCAGGGTTGGCTTCTCCTGAGCCTCTCTCCTCAGCTTGCAGAGGGTCACCTTCTCCCTGTGTCCTCACCCATGGCCTTTTCTCTGTGCACATGTATGTCTGGTGTCTCTTCCTCTTCTTATAAGGACACTAGTCTTATTGATTAGGGCCCACCATAATGACCTCATTTTAATTTAATCACCTCTTTAAAGGCCCTATCTCCAAATACAGTCATATTCTGAGATACTGAGGTTAGAGCTTCAACATATGAATTTTGGATGAACACAATTCAACCACAACTAGAGATATTTAATAGCTTGGGGCTGGGGTAGGGGAGGATCAGGAAAGGCTTCCAAGAAGAGACGTGTCCTAAGGTGACTTTGGGAGGATGAGTAGGTATTAGGCAGGCAAAGACGGACATTAGGGTGTGGAGATCAGAGGACGCATGCTAAGTGGAATGGAGTTGCTTCTAGGATATAGGATGACTTTGTGCAAATTAGAAAAAGGTACTCTTTTGGAGAAGACACAGCTCGTGGGCATCTGGCTAGGTAAGTGGAGTTTGGGCTGTATATCAGCCATAACATGTCCCCTGAGCCAGGAGCCCTTGTGCAGTGTACAACTTGTACAATCTCGGGTTGCAGTCCTAAAGAAGAAGAACTAGCTTGGGGATTCAGAGGCAAGCAAGAGCATAAAATGTCCAAGGTCAGGTGATTGGGATGGGAGCTTATGAAGGAGTAGCTGGAGGTAAGGTCAGAAAGGAATTCAGGGGCCAGCACAAAGGGCCTTGTAAGCAGGATGTCTGAAGCTGACATCTCTTGTGTCCCACCTCACATCATCTCAGCCTACTTTTTACTCCAACCACTGCTGCAGCAACTAGTTTTACCCAGTTGTAACCTGACAAGACCATGTCTTGGCTTCTACTGTACCTTCCCCTTTGCATCCCAGGGCTTCTCTGACGCTGAATAGGATGGCTGCAGTGACCCATGTGGTCCTCAGGCATGTACAACCTGGAAGTTACACTCCATGGGCCGAGCTGGACCAATGTGGGATGAGAGCAGGGGAGAAATGCTCCTCTTCCAAACTATGGGAAGACCAGGACCCCGCGGAGACAAGCCCCAGTTACACATGGGGGACACCACTGGGTATTAGCATTCCCTCTGCCCCTGTTTCACTCTTCCCCAGTTTCCCGTTCCTGTTCATGGAATCAACACGAAAGTATCTGTCCACAAGTCCTTATCTCAGGGTCTGCTTTCTGGGGCTATCCTGGGCTAAGCCTGTGATGGGACAATTTGGGGACACTTTTGAGAGTAGAAGGAGGAAGCTAGTAATAAATTACCCGGGGACAATAGGCATATTAGCCTGTACAGGCTAATAGAGACATATGGTTAGTACTTTTGTTTTCTCATTTTTTAAATTAAGGAACAATTTACACAAAGGAAAACTCATCCTTTTTTGTGTACAGTTCTCTGAACTTCAAGAAATGTATCCAGTTGTGTAACCACCACCACAGTCAAGATACAGAACAGTTTCACCACCCAAAAAATTTCCCTGTGCCCCTTTCTAATCAAACTCTCCCCTAGCTCAGCCCTTGGCAATCAGTGATCCCCTTTCTGTCCCTATAGCTGTGCCTTTGCAAAAGTGTCATATAAATGGATTCATAGTCTGTAGCTTTTTAAATCTAACTTAGCATAATGCATGTAAGACTCATACATGTTGTTGTATGTATCAGGAGTGTGCTTCTTTTTATCGCTGAGTAGTATTGCATTTTACGGATACCCCACAGTTTGTTCGTCCATTCCCCAGTTAAGGGACATTTGGGTTGTTTCAAGTTCTGACAGTCGTGAATGAAGCCATTATAAACATTTGAATACAGGTTTTTGTGTGCATGTAGTTTTCATTTTCCTAGGGTAAACATGCATGAGCGGGATTGCGGGGCTGGACAGTAGGTGTGTGTTTAATAATGAGAAACTCCCAAATTGTTTTCCAAAGCAGCTGTATCATTTTGCATTCCTACCAGCAATAGATGAGCGTTCTGTTGCTCTACATCCTCACCAGATCTTGATATCATCGGTTTGGATGCTCGAGTTTTAAACCATGCTGAAGAGTTTGAACTTAATCCTAGGAGCAAATGGGGGAACTGCTGAGAGTGGGGCGATGGGATCTGTGTTTTGGGGAAATTGCCTGCTCTTCAGGGAGACTAGTTAGGATGCTGTTGTTCAGGAAAGAAACGACGAGGGTCTGAACAAAGGCAGTAACAGGAGAGGGAAGAAGTTTCAAAGATGCTTAGGAAATGGAATAAACCAGACTTGATCTCCTAGATGTGTGTGTGTGCGCGTGCCTGTGTGTAAGAGGTGGTGAGAAACTGGAAGAGCCAGATAAAAACAATTATTGTCTTAACCTTCTTTCAGTAGCTACAGAATCACTAGAATAAGAGGAATACCTGGTAGCTCTGCTAATATTTTTTGAGGCTGAATGAATTGTGTTGATGCACAATATAGCACAAATAAGAAAATAAAGTTTTCTTAGTGACAGGAACTGAATTGTGTTCCCCCAAATTCATATGTTGAAGTCCTAACCCCCAGTACCTCAGAATGTGATTGTATTTGGAGATAGGGCCTTTAAAGAGGCGATTAAGTTTAAATGAGGTCATTAGGGTGGCCTTAATCCAATCTGACTGGTGTCCTTGTAAGAAGAGGAAGAGACAGCAGACACACATACACACAGAGGAAAGGCCATGTGAGGACACAGGGAGAAGGTGACCATCTACAAGCCAAGGAGAGAGGCTCAGGAGAAGCCAACTCTGCTGACACCTTGGTCTTGGACTTCCAGCTTCCAGAACTGTGAGAAAATAGATTTCTGTTGTTTAAGCCACCCAGTCTGTGGTATTTTGTCATGGCAGCCCGAACAGACTAATACAGTTCGTTAACATATTTTCCAGATAACTGAAGTCTATCCCTTTAAGTGTAAAAACTTTCAAAATGTCTAATCATTTCGGAAGGATATATTTCTAAGCAGTATCTATAAATGGCAATATAATGAGCGTATTCTAAACCCTTGTTGCTACCATCAGGCCCTGTCCTATCTTTATTTTATATCAGATTGCAATGTGGTACTGCCATGTCCTCAGTGTCTTGAGAATACAGGATTATCTGCCTCTTCCCAGGGTGGTCCCAGAATGCTATGCTTGTTGAAGACCCTCGTCTTTTTTTAGGGTTTGTTTTTGTTTTGTCTTCGTTTCCTCCCACTCTGTCAGGCTGTCATTTTCTTCTGCTTCTCATGGGCTTGCCTGTAGAAGCCTTCTTCATTCTTCCGAAAGGTGGTTCTTACTGGCTGTGAGTTGGACACCAGATAACCAAGTTTGTTGGAATTTTATCTAAAAATTCATGGATTTTTGTGCACAAATTTTGTGACTTTTCTTTTAACTTCTCAGAGACGCTTTAACTTCCATCCTAAATTTTGGCAGCATCACAGATAGCTGAGACGGCCATCCAAATGGCTGCCAGATAAGTGAGATGGTTTTTTGGCCAAAATGATGGAGAGTCCTCCGTAGGTGTGAAATAGTTTCCCAAGGGTCCAGAATGTGAGGTTCCTTTATATTTTTCACCTGAATTCTGTCTGCCTCGTCAGAGAGCCTGCTGTCATTCAGCATGTGCCGGCTGCTCCGTGGAGCTGCTGTCAGGAATGCTTCCCTTCTCACCTTCCTGGCGCGACATGCTGCTGAATCTGTAACTTGCAAGGAAGACAGATGCAATTTATCTTCCTATATCTCTATAAAGATCCAGAAAGATTCACTAATTTGTTAGAATTCATTCAGAACTATCACACAAATCAGGACCCATAGACTGGCGAGGCAATTTTTTAAATATCAAAACAAAAACCTTGAGGACCAAAATGGAAGTTGAGCGAATTGGCCCACGAGACAGAAGCCTCTGGCACTGGCTCTGATTTGACTCTGGCTCCCACAAGGGCTGGGGCCATGCTAGCCCTTAAGGGAAGAATGCTCAGTGCCCTGTGCTTTAAGTTAAATGAAGTCATTAATCCCTCCGGTTTAACTCCGAGCAGAGCCGCATCAGGGCCCCCGACTTGCTAACCGCTGGCCTGTCGACTGCCCAAGCTTATCTTATGGATTCCTAGGCACAGTCAGGGTGGACCAGGGAAGGACAAAGTAGACAGGCCTTCCTTTCAGCCATCTCCACTGCTGCTTCCAGAACCATAAATCCTTCTATCCTCCCTGTCTTTCCCATGGTATTTTAGATCTGATATCCTTACTCTGTCAGCAGATATAGAGAAAAGATATGTTTCCAGTTTATCTTATGGATATATTATGACCCAAATAAGCCAATTAACCATTCAAGGCAGGATTTTTACTTGAAAACACAGGCACCAAATGACAGAGAAAGCCAACACTCCCTCCCCTACCATGTCCCCACCATCCCCTAGCAGTTCTCCTCAGGCCCAATCACACCTACCTGCTGGAACACTGACTTATAGGACTGTCATTGGGATGAACAAGATGGGGCTTTGTGACCTTGAATAGTCTCAGAAAGAGCTTTCATGGGCTTTCAGGGTCCTCAGAAATACTGTGAGGAGGTTGGACTATTAAGGAGTCTATTTTTAAAATCAGTGTTCATTCCATAGACATTGGGTATCTACAAGGCACTGAGCTGAGGACCAGGGGAGAGGTGACTAAGATGGTGGACATGAGCCCTGCTTCTGAGGAGCTTGTTGTTTAGAGTTGAGTAGGAGACAGAGAATCGTACATAAATGCCTAGACCACAGGACAGAAAATGGTGAGGTTGTGGTGGATTCAAGATGGCTAACAATTCTTTCCCACTAGAGGCGGGGCTGTGTTCTCCTGCCCTTGAGTCCAACTGGCCCCGTGGCCTGTCTGGACCAATAGAATGAGTGACAGTAAAGCCGTGACTTCTGAGCTGGCCCTCAAGAGATCTGTACCTTCTGCCTTTGCTGCTTGGAATACTCCCTCTTAAAAACCATGAAAGTAGTTCAACTTCCCTGAGACCGCCATGCTATGAGGAAGCCCAAATGAGCCACATGGAGGAGAGTGGCAGTGCAGGATGCTGATCAGGATGTTGATCCTGGCCTCATTCGTAGGAAATACACACTGAAGCATTTAGATGTTAAGGGACCAAATATATGTAACTGACTCTCAAATACTTCAGAAAAAATAGTCTCTTGCTTATATATTACATGATATAATATAATGTAATATAACATAAACATATATTAGAGAGTGTGCAAATAATAAAGCAAATGAAGCAAAATATTAACAATAGGTGAGTCTGGAAGATATGGGTGTTCTATGTATTATTCTTATCCTTGCAACTTTTCTGTATATTTGAAATTACTTATTTTCAAATGAAAAGTTACTAAAAATAAATCCTGATGTAGACATATTTATGCTTGTGGATAAGTAGTTAGATTTGCCTAGTGTTCACCGATGGCTGACAGTGGCCCAGAGAAGCCATTCAACCTGGCTGGGCTTCTGGGTTTCCACTAATCAAAAGGAAGCCATCACATTGGCCCAAGCCCTCTCAGCAACCCAGTGTGAGAGCTGACACCCCCTGACCCCATCCGTTAACTCGGTTAGGGAGAAGTGCCAAGGGGATGCAGTTGTGAGTTTTGTGTTCGTGTATGCTTGTCTTGGTTCCCCTGTTAGATGTTAAGCCCCAAGAGGGCAGAGACCAGGTAACTGGTAATACGACATGCATTCATTTAAGCAATCATACATTCACATATTCATTTAATTTAATCCAATGTTTATTGGATGGCAACTCTGATGATCAGTCTAGCTTGTCTCTGTCATATTTACTAGAATAATTTCAGACATAAAGTGCATACTCAATATGCTAAGTTTGAGGGCTCTAACTCTTGTGAGCAGTGTGGCCACTGGGGGAAGGGGGAAGGTATTCCAGACGGCCATCAGCCTCTGCTTGGCCCCACATATGGAAAAGCAAAGCCCAGCTCTTGCTCTTCAGCTGGAGGAACATAGGCCTCCTTTTTCCTTTGTGCATTCCTATGGTAGAACCATTGAATACTGCTGGTTGAAGGGAAAGCCTCCACATCCTCTAACCCTCACCCTCATACTCATGGTCCATAATCATTCCACATCAAGTGTTACCAGATGGAGCTGTAACATTTGGAAGCCACCATTTGCCGTGTGCTCTATCTTAACTCAGGGTTTAGCAAGGGGTGTTATTACTGAACAGTTTAATTTTTATTTTATGACTTCCGTGGCTCCCATTTCATATAATTTTCACAGGAAGAGGGCTTATATGAGCCCCTTGGTCCTGACCTGTGCTATCCTCTACAACCTTCTCGATCTGAGATTTTTCAGCCTTGTTTTCTAAGTAGCAGGGACTTGTCTGGCACAATCAGAGGCGACCTTAATTGGAATCTAGATCTTCTAACATCTCCCTGCTGGTTAGTGCTACTTTCAGAAAAAGACTGCTCGAAGTGAGGCTGCAGGCTACTGTATGTGTTTGAAGGGGGAGTGAAAAAAGATGCTATTCACTGATTGACAGAGGCTTAGAGTTAGGATTCCCTTCACTTTCAAGTACTCCATGTGTTTAAGCACCTGTGGTCCAGGCGGAGAGAGAAGCAGACAGCTCAGCAACCTCACTGCCTGGTGCTCTCATTTCCTGGCCCTCTCCTCCCCCAACCACCCCAATAGCTTTGGTCCAGGGGAGAAAGGAGGGGCTCAGAAATGAAGAAGAACAAGCAGATTGGGGATAGGATGAATGTGGAGAAGAGAGAGCTGATTAGCTCTCCCTCCCCCATTCCTCCTGCAGGTGAAAAACAGCTACTGTCCCTTTAACTTAACTCTAACCTCCCTGGCGAGGGGAGGAAAGCAGTCCACACAGCAAAGCTGCTTGTAGCATTTGCCATTAGAAGCAGAGATGGGGAAACAGAGGGGAATTATGTGGGGAAAGCACTCTCTCTCCAGCCCTGCAGGAGAAAACTCATGTGAGTAAATAAGAAAATGTAATAAAAACCACAAAACCTTCAATATACTGCACTACTAGAGACATGCCCCAAGAAATTCTGTAAAATAGAGCTGGTCTGAGGGGATGGTACAATGAGCCAGAAGTATTGCCCAAAAGAAAAATGGACAGAAGAGAATACTGAAAATATTACCTGCCCACACACCTCTGCTCATGGAACACAAATCACCTACAACACACCATCTGGTAAGCTACAAAGTCAGCTTTAAGCAAGTATGTCTACTGTCATTTACATTTTAATGTAAATTTTAATTTTGGGGGACTGTTAAATTTTGTTGAAATACAAATTTGTTTACCCAAATTTCTCTTTGCCATCTGGCTCAATAATTGGGCCTGTCTCATAAGCTTCATGAGGTCAGGATGAAAAATAATGACGTTCCTTCATAATATGTTATTCCAGAATAATGACATCCCAGCCACAACCCATAGGGGAGGTCTAGTCCAGCCTTGGGAGCTGCCCTTGAGGACTTAAAACACCATTTGAAAATCTCTCTTCAGAAGAATTGTCCTCCACTGTTGCTCTCAAATTACGTGTGAGGGATTTGTATTGATTGTAAAATGGATAGAAAATATAGAAGTCACTTCTCATGTCTGGGGAGGGGAGGGCTACCTCTCCTGAGGTTACCGATTCCTGACAAAGGAACACTTTATTTTGTTATAATAGAAAAAAAATTAGCTTTCTTCTGAAATGGCATGTTTTGTGGTGAGATAGAAGGCTCCTTCTATGCTTGCCAGGAGGAAGAAGCTTTCTAATAAATCCAGTATTCCCTCTTTTCATTTAGAAATTCTCTCCTGGTGATCCTCAGAATTAGTCTGAAGACTTGAGGGGTTTGCAGAAGCCACAGCCCCGGGGCTGCTCCACAGCTTTCTCACTTCTTGTGTCCCCATCTGGTGCTGCTTGAGAACGCAGAGGGGAAAAGAGGCCTCGCCATTTTCACAGGGAGGATAATTCTTCCTTCCCTGCGTGAACAGGGGGAGGAAAGGTGCCAAATGCAGGGCTGGGCAGCGATCAGGGCTCAAAACCAAGCTCAGAACAAACAGCAAGGCCTCTCTTCGATTTACCCTGGAGGGGCAGGAATTGCCATTCCTATTGCCACCCCAGGGTGACCCCAGATTGGTCCCAGTGGCTGAGAAAGACTATAAGCCAGGTGCCAAGGGCAGAAGCAGGTGGTGGGTTGGAGTGAGCCTTCACTGGCCAAGCATTCAGGAGGTGGAAGGCAAGAAGGTATGGCCAAGCCGATTCTAATTCTGGCTGCGTAAAGGTGGCTCTGGGATGCAGAGCTGTGCAGGAGATGGCTGTGCCTCAGGAAGCAGACACAGCTGCGTGTGTGCTGGCCCTAGCAGGGGCAGCCGGATGGGAGCCACAGGGATGCTCCTGGGTGCCTGGCCAGGCAGAAATTCCAAATGTCCGCCCCACCCCACCCCCAAGAAGCCCTTTTGATGGTGCTTCTAGGGATGACGATGATGATGCCATGACAATGACAACAAAAGTCTTCTGTCAACTATCCAGTCACAATGCACATGTTGCCTTGCTTTGAGGTAGGCAGGGTGAGTGATTACGCCTATTTCAGAGATAAAGAAATCAAAGTTCAGAAAGTTTAAATGATTTTTCCCAATCTCACAGCAATAAAGTCAGGATTCAAATTGTTCAGAGCATATAACTCCAAATCCTATGTTCTTTGCTACACCAGGTTTTTTTTCCTAAAATCATTGAAGAAAAGCCTAATATGCAGAAAGAGAGCTGGCCTTTAAGGACTATCTAGTCATGATGCCTAGTGGTGGTCTCAGCCGGCCGAGGGCAGGATTTTGAAAGTAAGGTCATGTATCTCAGTCTTCCGTTCAGACTTTTTTATTTGACAAGTTCAAGTTTGCCTGGAAACAACTAGCAGAAGAAATGAAAAACCAATATCGCATCTTTTTTTAATCCAGAAATTTAATTGAATTTATTACTCAGATGGGAATTCTGATTTTAAAAGTCTGTTTTTATATGGCCTTCAGAAATGTAGCTTCCTTCACTTTAACTAATAAAACTTATTTGAAATGACTTTGTAAATTCATAAGTGTCTCAGAAATCCCATCAATGCCAATAAAGTTTTCTATTAATCAGACAATGCGAGGTGCTGTGGGGAAGAGAATGTATAATGTAACCCTGACCCTCAAGCTGTTGATTATCAAGTTGGGATTGGTGGGATAATCACCAAAGGGAAAGGGAGTGGACGAAGGGAGTCCAGGAAGGAAAGGGAGAGGTGTGAAGGGGGAGCAGCAGGGATGCCCAGATCCCCACCGAGGGCTGGTAGGAAACTTAAGCTGGGTAGGTAGGGGGTGGACCAAGGACTTTGCAGGCAAGGGTGTGCTGCCGGGAGGGAGTGTTTGAGAAAAGGGAGTTCTGACTGGCCTGGAGGGTTCCTGGAGGAAAGTAGAAGACATGCTGGAACAGTGGGCTGGGACAAATCATGGCGTGTCAAACACGGCAACTGGGATTTTGACTTATACCCAACGCAGAGCCTTGGAAGGTTTTTGAGCAGGAACGCTAAATGATCTAACCAGTTATGTTGGAGTGAACCTGGATACAGAGACCCATTCGGAGGCTGTGGGGCCAGAAGTCAGAGAATGAGAGCCTGACTAGAGAAACAGCCGTGAGAATAACGAGAGACAGGGAGACTGAAAGAGACGCAATGACTTGTTACCATGTGTTAAACATTTCTCTGCAAGTCTCTAGTCAGGGAATCTGTGGGCCTCAGCCAAGTTTGGGGACAAGTGAGACAGTCCTCGGACAGGCAAGAAGATGAGGAACCAAAAAACAACCAGGGCAGAAGGAAACAAAGGAGCTTTCTCAGACATGGATTCTGTGTTTTTAATACTCCTCAGCCCTTTCCTGTTTCTCTATCTCCAACTTCAAGGCTGCCATCCATTCATCCATCCACTGAGCCTGTCAATGAATAAGTACTGATTGTGCCCAATATGGGCAGGAGCCACCCCAGCCTGTGAGGCCACCTGACTGACTTGTGTTTCCTCTGCAGCCCCTCTTCTGACCCTATTCTCTCATGCTCCCAAGAGCTGCTTCCAAGGCTGCATTCCCAGGACTTTTCCACTTTGCCGTGGCCCTGGCTTCCTTGGCACGGCTGTTCATATGCCTTTCATCATTATCAACTTGAAGGGAATTTCTAGGGTTAATTCTAGAGCCACATCATCCTAGGATAAACCACAGCACAGCAAGTGCCTCCCAGCTGGGTGGCCTGTCCCACTTCTGTCTACCTGTCCCTACTCCTCAAGCAGTGACTGCCTAGATTATCTTTGTTGACCCCTAGATAGTTCACAATTGCCCCTCACGGTAATTTGCAGTTTGTTACTAAAGGCTTCAGACTTTTTCCACAGCTCTCCCTCTCTGTATTTTCCTTCTGCACACACTCCCTTCCTGCTTCAGTGGGAGCCAACTCCCACTGTCATTAATAGCTTCCATTTCATGTTTACCTACAAGGCTCTCGATACTGTGCTAGGTGTTTCACATGATTTCTGGATATTGGTACAGCTAAGGAAATGGCAGAGCAAGAATTTCAATCCATCCTTCCAAGGGTGTTCTGTCTTCACTTATCCCTAGGGCATCAGTTATACCAGTTTCTGGCCTAGAATTCCCTGGAACTCTTAAACCACGTTTTCATGACACTGCTCACATTTACGTCTTCCTTGATGACTTCCGATAAGCACCCAACATCAGCTAATGAATCAGAAAATGGCCTAGAATCAGAACTTTTTTTGAACTGGAAGGAATCTTAAAGATCATCTTTCTAAGCCCCTTCTTTTTACAGATGCGGGAACTGAAGCCTCCAAAACAAAGATGCTTTTCCGAGGACTGACAGCTGTTGGGTGACGGAAGTGGCACCAGAAGCCCAGTGCTGCTGCCTCTGCCCCAGCGCAGAGCAGATGCTCCCTAGGCACCCGCAGTCAGGCTCTGGGGCCAGCGCTGTGAGATATACACGGCCTTCCTACCTCCCGAACTTCGTGGCATTAGTTTTGTCTGATTCTAAATAGTGCTAGTTGGTTGTGATAATACAGCCTAAATAAGATTTTCTGCCCCACTGCAATCTGGCTGACCTTTCTGCAGTGTGCCTTTGCCAGATCCTGGGAAATGTCTGATGGGAAATTAACGACGAAGTTGATTTTTGTGTGTGTGTGTGAGGAAGATTAGTCCTGAGCTAACATCTGTTGCCAATCCTCCTCTTTTTGCTGAGGAAGATTGGCCCTGGGCTAACATCTGTACCCATCTTCCTCTACTTCATATGTGGGATGCCTGCCACAGCATGGCTTGAGGAGTGGTGCATAGGTCCGTGCCTGGTATCTGAACCTGCAAACCCTGGACTGCTGAAGTGGAGCATGCGAACTTAACCACTACACCTCCGGGCCGGCCCTAAAAAGTTGATATTTTTAAAGGTTAAAACCTTGATTTGAGTTTCCAGATCACTGCCATTTTATTTCAGCTTTGAAATTCTTCCTGATTTTTCTTATTTATGAACATACCACTTTCAAAACCACACAAGCAACCAGAAGGTGGATGTTAGAATTAACCTGTATAACAACTAGTAGGAATATTATTATACTATGCTTACTTCAAGATATCTGCAAAGATGAGTATGGACTATGCCCCGTCCAGGGATTTTTTCCCATCTTCTCTGTAATTTAAGGTTGCGTGGTTAAATAGTAAACAACTTACAGCTACAAAAAGGAAGTTGAAGACAGACTATAATTTCACATCAAACACAATTCCAAAGAGGTCTGTAATTTGTGATAACAGTATTGTTACTCTGATTCTTTCCTTATATATCGCCTTCCCTTTAACACAAACCTTTATAAGGGATCCCACATTATGAAGGATTAGCACATCCAGTGAAAGAACCAAAGAAAAATTTTAAATTTGCCCACAGGCCCTCCATCTTGCCATTTTAGTCAAGTTCCAACCACAACAGACAGACACTATTACCAGAAGCTTCAGGGACAGTCCTAAATTAAGCCGAGGCAAAAAGGAGATTTTTTGGTGGTCTTTTGTTATCAATAAATCTGATTATGTAATCGTTACTATGTTTCATCAGAGTACAATTCAACTGTGTATGCAGAGAAGTGGCCTGAAATTTATCAGGGCACAGAAGAACTTGGCATTTAAAAAATACCCAAATGAAGCAATTTTATGGCCTAGAGTTTCTAATAGAAGACATGCTAACAGTTAACGAGGTTTCAGAATGTTCCCCTCCTCTTCAGATTCCACTAAAGCTGCCGGAGATGACCTGGAATAAATGACACGCATTGCGGAGCCAGAGCAATCGGAAGCTAATGGTGTGTAACACACTTCAGCAGCACCGGACCGCCGTGAAGTCTGAGGCCTTTTCTGTGTCAGCGCTGAGCAGGTGGATGGAGCTTCAAAGACGGGGATTCGCCCTGGCCGCTGGCTTGGGGTGGGCTACAAGAGAGCGCAGGGTCCTTCTGCGACAGCACTCCCTCTCCTTCACTTGGAGTTGGTGACAGCGTGGCTAAGACAAAGCAGTGCATTTTTCTCTTCCAAACTTCCTCAGGATTCTGATATCTCTTGAAAGGGGGACTCCTAAAAATGATAAGAAAATGGAGGGGGCATGGCAGGGAGCGAGCTACGGGGAAGCTAGGGAGAGCTGTCTCTCCCACGGGCTAAGCCAGGGGACAGTCAGGAAGCAGGAGGCGGTGGCTGTGGAGGCTCCTTTAAAACTAGAGACTGAGGGAGCTGCATTTCAACATGAGACAATTTTCCTTGCTATCTATTTTTAAGAAGAATATCAAGTCACCCCCAAGACAGTCCAGAGCCAATTAAGCTGCTTTTCTTCATCTTCAAAGCCAGGGAGGAGACAGGCCTGGGTACTTAACTACCTGTCATGTTTTTCGCTTTTCTCAAAGGGCTTTAGCCAAAATGATAAAGAATTCTCCAGACTGGGAGGTGTCCAGTTTAATGTTTATATTTAAAAAGCCAACGCTGGGGCTGGCCCTGTGGCTTAGCGGTTATGTGTGCGTGCTCCGCTACTGGCGGCCCGGGTTCGGATCCCGGGCGCGCACCGACGCACCGCTTCTCCGGCCATGCTGAGGCCACGTTCCACATACAGCAACTAGAAGGATGTGCAGCTATGACATACAACTATCTACTGGGGCTTTGGGGGAAAAAAAGAGGAGGATTGGCAATAGATGTTAGCTCAGGGCTGGTCTTCCTCACACACACACACACACAAAGCCAATGTCATTTAACTAAAGCAATGCAAAACAAAACAAAAACCTCTTTAATCTGGTCTTCAAGCCAGGAACCAACAGGCCTCTTTTTAGGAATTTCCATGTAGAATTTCCAACTGTAGGGGCTTCTCTTAGATTCCTAGGGCATCATAACAAAGTACCACAAACTGAGTGGCTCAGAACAACAGAAGCATATTGTCTCACAGTTCCGGAGTCTAGAAGTCTGAAATCAAGGTGTCAGGAGGGCCTCACTCCCTCTGGAACTGCAGGGAAGGATCTGTTCCGGGCCTCTCTCCTAGCTTCTGGTGGCCTCGGGTGTTCCTCGCGTGTAGATGGGCATCTTCTTCTAGGTCTTCACATCGTCTTCCCTCTGTGTGTCTGTGTCCAAGTTTCCCCTTTTTACAAGGACACCAGTCATATGGGATTAGGGCTCACCTTAACGGCCTCCTTTTAACTTGATTTCCTCAGTAAAGACCTATCTATCTCCAAATAAGGTCACATTCTGATTTCTGGGGGTCAGGACTTCAACATATCTTTTGGGGGGAACACAATTCAACTCATAACAGAGTTTTTCGTGAGAACGTAGACAATGTGATACTGTCACCCGGCCTGCTTCCCCTGGAAGCTGTGTGGACCCTGAGGGTGGACCCTGCACATTCCCAGAAGCACTGCCAAAGCACCCCAGGACTGAAAGCTCTAGCAGGCCCTGGGTCTGTCCACATCCAACCCTCTCACAGATTTTGAACTCAAGCTAAGGAAGATTTTTTTCTTCATAGAAAATCCATCTTCAGCTATAAAAAAAAAAATTAGTAGAAAAACAGAGTTCACTTACCTTTCACTGAGATGTGGCATATTAAGCACCAACTTTCTACTCCTTTTCTCCCAAACTCTGCTAAGACGACAATAAGGCAATAAAAAATTATTTAAAAAATATTGTGATGCCAACTATATGACATTCTAGAAAAGGCAAAGCTGTGGAGACAGTAAAAGGATCTGTGGGGGCCGGCCCAGTGGCTAAAGCGGTTAAGTGCAGGAGTTCCGCTGTGGAGGCCTGGGTTCCCCAGTTGGGACCCAGGCGCAGCGACACACTGCTTGGCAAGCCATGCTGTGGTAGCGTGCCATATAAAGTGGAGGAAGATGGGCACGGATGTTGGCCCAGGGCCAGTCTTCCTCAGCAAAAAAGAGGAGGATTGGCAGATGTCAGCACAGGGCTGATCTTCCTCACACACACACAAAATGATCTGTGATTGCTAGGCGCTGGGGGGGAGGGCGGGATAAACAGGGCAGCACACGACTTTTAGGGCAGTGAAACTACTCTGTATACCATGAGGATGAGCGCGTGTCATGAGACATTTGTGCAAACCCCGAGAACCTACACCACCAAGGATGAACCCCTGGAAACTACAGACTTTGAGTGATCACAAGGTCTCAGTGTAGGTTCATGGGTTGTAACAAACGTCCACTCTCGTGGGGGTGTTGATAACCGAGGCTCTGCATGTGGGGGGGGGGTGGTATATGGGAAATCTCTGCACCTTCTGCTCAATCGTGCTGTGAATCTAAAACGGCTCTAAAAAATAGCTTATTAATTAGAAAATATGAATTAACCTCAAACACAAGGAGGATAAAAAGGAGGGAAATTGTAAACATTTTTAAGGCTCAGAGCAGATGGAGGCTAGGAGGTCGCCCCTAGAAGCTGGGGGGAAGGGGCGGGGGGTCGCTGTGTCCGTTCCCTCGCCAGGGAGGAGGGCCGGGGATGAGGAGCGAGTGGCCGCCCCGGCCGGCGGAGGCGGAGTCGCCCAGCAGAGCACTGAGGACCTGCGGCCACAGAGGCGCCCTCAGGCCTGCTCGCCCTTCCGCGGAGCTGGGACTTCCTGGCCGTCTGTCCAGGTCCTTTCTCCCGGAGAGAAATCCTCTGCTAGACGCTGGGGCGGCTGCGGATGGAGGCCTGAGCCTGGCTTCCCCGAGTCCTGAGAGCCAGGTGGGGAAGGAGACCGGGGAGGGGTCTCATCACTCAGTCAGCTGACACTCATTGCCCCTGCTTTTAATGTCACCTCAGCCCACCTCCCGCGGTGTCTGGCGTCCCTGAGACCGCGGGCTCTGCAGGGTGAGGGAGGAGGGCAGCCACGGCCTCGCGCTCCTTCTCCGCCCTGCTCTCAGCCGCAGCCCCAACCCACCTCGCCCCCCGGGGACCCGGAGACGCTCCTCCAGTCCCGGCCCGTTCCCGGGGGGGTCCTGCCGCAGGAATCATCTGCTTTTCCCCTCCTCCCCTCCCCCTCCTTATTCTTCTTCACTTTGTAAATAGATACAAAAAATCCCTATACCATACGTATCACAAATCCAAACACTAAAGAGGTGTATATTTTGAGAAGTCTTACCCCTTATTTTACTTTACTTTCCTCCAGAGTGGTTATGACCAACTGACATATTGTATTATTTTTATTGGCTGTCTTCCCCCCTAAAATATAAACTCCATGAGGGGTTTTGCCTGCCTTCTGTATCTCTGCTCCCTAGTGCCTAAAAAAATGCCTGACACATAGTAGGCACTCAAGAAATATTAGGTTAATGAAATAATAAAATTACTTTTAAAACCAAAGGGATGTATGTAATCTTTAAGAGAGTGCTCTACACGGGATACCTTCTCCCTTAATTTGACGCCAGAAGCTAGGGGAAAAATCATCTTCCTCATTAGGGACATTTTCCAAAATCTTAGACTGTGTATCAGAAAACCATAAAAATGCTTGCAGGCAACGTCGTGTTAACAGGGCTTCTAGTATTTCCTGTTATATTCTAACCTGTTATATACTAACCTTAAAAAGTTAGTAACTGAACTAATAGGTGTAACGGTTATCACAAAAATTACACTGTCGCTAGAAGTTCAGCCTTCTGAGTTGATGTGTTAGAATCCCCTCTAACCCCATAGGCAGCTGTCCCACGTTCTCCTGGTGTGTAACTGGAGGGCGCTGGTTCTTAGCTTGGATTTAGCTGTTATCTAGCTGGTTAGGACAATATTTTCCAAAGTGTGGCACATGTAAAGAAATATTTTACTTGAAAAGAAATCTTTGATTTTTGTGTGTTTAATGTGAGTGATATTATCACGAGCTGGCCCAAAGAAGCCTGAGGCTGTCATGCTGAGAGAGTCTGCGTGATAATGCAGCACGGACAGTCACCGAGAGGTAATCAGTTTTTCAAGCAGTACTCAACTTGGAAGTCATTCTTTTCACAGCCCAGTCCTTCCTCACCTCCTCCTCACTGCAGCGGAGTGAGAGAAGTAATTTCCAGATAGCAGACACTTGCCACAGACCGCTGGCGCTGAGTCAGAGAAGTATGAGTCTCTGTAAGCTCACGTCACAGAGAGTAAATCCACCCCAGGGATAAAAGTGAGCACCCTCAGTTCCGTCTGTTTGGATGAGTTGCTCAACATCTTGGTGCCTCCATTTCCTCATCTCTAAAATGGAGATAATCACAGTACTTATCCAGCAGGGCTGGGATGAGTATTAAATAAGTTAATACACACAAATACCCAGTAAATGTTAACTCTTCCTGTCTTGCTAGAACTTAAGCTTACTGAAGGCAAAGATTTTGTCTGTTTTGTATACTATAGTACCCCAGTGCCTAGCTCAGGGCTGGTATGTGGTGAGCGCTCATGAAAATATTTGTGACATGAATGAATGACAAATTCTAGCATAGCATGGATCTGTGCAGTAGCAAAGTAGGAAGAGCAGTAACTATATCTATAGAAATAATGATGAAGAATTCATGGTTCATATCTGAATTTAAGCAATTACAAAGGAAGTATTCCGTCTATGATGGGCAAATCAACCCTGATATAGGGGAGTTAGATTCTGTCACCAGCTGGCACCAGATATGAAACAATGCATGGCACATAGTGAATCAGAACCAGGGCCACAAGTGAAGACGAGTGACCTCTCCCTTGGTCACTCCTGGATAAAGATGTCAACTTCCAAGTGAAGGGGGATTAGAGGTTAAGAACAAAACAAGCATCCAGTTTCCCAAATATTTGAGGACAAGCAGCAGGCTGTCGCTACACCTCTTTCCCCAGCACCGCATGCCCGCCTCCTTCAGCTGCCCATCCGTCATGCAATGCTCAGATTCCTCATGGCTCTGACCTCTCACCCCTAGGAACTTTCTGGTTGTCTTAGCCTGTACTGCTGGATGAGAAACTCCACTTGCTACCTGGCCAGCACAGAGAACAGCAGGAACTCTAGAAAGCACACTTTTATTGACACCACCTAAGGAGGAGTAGCTGTCATAGCAACTACTGTGCAGGGTTCACACTGGGCTGACGGATGGGTGACTCATGCTGAGTCACTAAACTACCAAATCCTCTACACGTGGATTCCTTTCAAGTCACGTGGCTGCCTCCCAGGTCCAGAAGAACTAAGGTCTTAGTGGATAGAGGGATATTTTTTTCTTTGGAAAATTATACAGGCATACCTCAGAGATACTGCAGGTTTGGTTCCAGACCACTGCAATCAAGCGAATAACACAATAAAGTGAGTCACATGAATTTTTTGGTCTCCCAGTGCATATAAAAGTTACGTTTACACTATATTGCAGTCTATTAAGTGTGCAATAGCATTATGTCTAAAAATAGCATTATGTACATACCTTAGTTAAAAAATATTTTATTGCTAAAAAATGCTACCCATCATCTGAGCCTTCAGCGAGTTGTAATCTTTTTGCTGGTGGAGAGTCTGGCAAAAAATGCAGTATCTGTGACACGCGATAAAGTGAAGCACAATAAAATGAGGTACACCTGTATTTAGATTTTACGTTATAAAAATATAATTATGTAACTGAAAATTTAGAAAAGAAAGAAGAGAAATCATCTATGATCCTGCCACCCTTCTGCAATCACTGTTAATGTTTTAGCTAATTTTATGACAGGTTTTTTCCATGTCTCTATAGAGGTGCACTAATACTATTTAACTTTATATCCTGATTTTTTTCAGTGAACTTCGCATTTTCTCATCATTTGTAATGTCTGAATAATATTCCTTGCATGGAATTCACACACTTTACTTAAGCATTACCCTATCATTAACTGTTTAAAGTGTTTACTATTCTTTCATGCTAATAAGTAGTGCTATAATAAGATTTTTTTCAGAATTCTGGATTATTTCCTTTGATGAATTCCCAGAGGCAGGCTGACTTACACATTGGAGTAGGGAAGAGATTGACCTTTTTACCAGGGACCAACAGGCTTAGCTGTTTTGCAAGAAAATCAAGTTACCCATTTCTAAGTCAGCCGTAAATAATTTTTATTATTAAAAAAATTTTTAAACAAATGCTCTTAGGGCAGCTAACAACGAGGCAGAATTCAACAAACGTGAGCGCCCAGTTCTTTGGCTCCTTGTTGGAGCAGGGTGCTGTCTCAATCCCTGCCTGCCTCGTAGACAGGCTGAGCGAATGAACGTGCCCTGTTCTCTCCTAATATTCTCAGATCCATCCTCCGTAGTTCACGTCCAGTTGCAGAGGAAATAGAATTGGTAGACCCTAGTTAGCCCTCCCCGACTTTATCATCAAAAGCCCATTTTAACAATTGTCAGCACACTCGATGAAGGACAGGGTTGCCATGGGCACTGGAGTTTTGCCTTCAGACACACGAAGGCCTGGACATCAGATCACCCTTTCCCTGCCCGGCACATGCTCCCCAGACCTGCCATGAAGTCAAGGAGCAGGAGACTCATCAGCCCCCTTGAAGCAGTTGGGGGAAAAGCTCGTCCTCCCAATTCCAACATCAGGGATGGGAGTCCCTTCACCAACCGGCTGTGGAAACAAACGCAGAGATGAAGGCTGGGGACCAGCCGTCATGCAGTTTGTTCCTCTAAGAGTGGAAACCCACCTGCTCGTTCTTCCTGCCCAGTCTGCCTTTCATCTGGTAGTATCTGACATGGCTGCCCCGCCCGCCCCGCCCCCCTCAGCCCCAGACACACACAGAAAACCTCTTAGGTTCCTTGACACTGTTCCCTCTGCAGGTATTTATTTTGGCCAGAGGAAATGGCTGAGCTTCGTGTCCAGCATAGGTCACGCTGTCCGAAAGAGTTGGGCAGGATGGGCTGGATTGCGGGAACCTGCAGGCACCAGAAAACTTTAAGCCGCCTGGTGACTTACAGACCCATTACAGTGTGGTCTTCGATCTTGGAAACCTTCCTGCTCTTTGCTTTCCCACCTTTGACTTAGGAGAAAAGAAAGGCAGGCAGGAAGTAGGAAGGAGGCAGCGCCAGTGCAGTGAGATGCCTAACTGTCTCCTGTGGAGCACCTGTGCAGACCTAGGCACTTCCTGTCCCTCTGCAACAGACTGAATATTGTGTCTTGCAAAATTCATGTGCTGAATCCTAACATCCAAGGTGATGGTATTAGGAGGCGGTTAGGTCATGAGGGTGGAGCCCTAATGCATGGGATTAGTGCTCTTATAAAAGAGACCCGAGAGAGATCCCTTGCTCCTTCTGCTGTATGAGGACACAGGGAGCAGGTGGCCTTCTAAGAACCAGGAGGGAGCCCTCACCAGATACTGAATGTGCTTGGTCTTCCCAGCCTCCAGAATTGTGAGAAATAATTGTTTGTTGTTTGAGCCACACAGTCTATGGTATTTTTGTTATAGCAGCTCAAATGGACTAAGACGGACTTAAACCCAGTGCTTGTTGCCTAAGCCCTAAGTGTGCAGAGCTGTGGCCCCAGGGCAGTGTTGAGAGGTGGCATAGTATGGAGGGTAACAGGTTGGACTAGGAAATTTAGTCACCTCTCTGCTTCTAACTCCTCGTATGACCTTGGAGAACTCACTCAGGCTCTGTGGGTTTGGGGTGCCTAATCCACAAAACACGCATCACAGAGCGTTGGACTCTGTGGCCTCCAAGTTCTTCTGGAGCCGAAACAGCCTGTGATTCTGTGAAACCAACTGTTAACTGCATGGTGTACTTAATTCTAGAGACCATGCACAGTCCAGCAGCTCAGACCATTTTCCATGGAAAGAAAGAAAAACTCCACTGTTGCTTGTTCCTGTTGCTGACGATGCGTCACATTTAATCTCGTTGTAATAACAGAGCATCATGTCTGTGCCTCTTGTGGACTGTCACATCCTCCTGTCAGGGGTGCTGAAAGATGCCGGTGATGTAGATCCTCCTGGGAAGGGGATCCTTCTCCAGGGAACACCGGTTGACAAAACACATGGCATTCCAAAACACATGGCTGCTGTTTACAGCTTGAGGTCCTCCCTCTCCCTACGGCTCCGTGCTTTCGAGATTCTGGTTGCATTCGACAGACCTTACCGTAAATCCCCAGAGAGAGGAAATACAAGGTACCCACTGCACACATTACGTGAGGCCATGCTGGGCAAGCAGATGGGCTATCTCATCTCCTGGGGACCTGAGGCCGGGCGCCAGGCAGGGTCCCGAGCTGGCTGGCACCAGCCCCCACCTGCCTTGCTGGGCTCAGGTCTAGAAATGGCCTCTGTCTTCCGGTTGGAGAAAGCAAATGTGTTCTAGCATTCTAGGGTACATTTTCAAGTCTTCTGGAAAAATAATATTCCATCGTGAACACAGGGCGAATGAACGTATGCAACTTTGACTCCAAGAGTGGCTCCTCTGGGGCTATCAATCCTCACTCAGCTCTTGCCACCAAAAGAGAACGGCTTAGATTTCAGAGTGCAATGAATTCCGCTGCCTGTTAGGTTACTCACAAATTGCTGGGCTATCAAGGGAGGGTTGGGATTTAAAGCATCTTTTATTGGCTGCCAGCCACAGTTTCACATACTATTGGAATTCAATATTAGCCATGACTTCTTGGAGACAGGAAGTGTCTGAAATTGCCCTGTCTAGAAAAATGAGAGTCGGTGGATTTCTTAATAAATACATAGAGCAAGGACTTCCGTGAATCCATGCCGACTAACTCTGAATGGTAATTAAATTGAATGTGTTCTTGGTTTTTTAAAACCAAGTCAGAACAACCAATAAACCAAATGTTTCCTTGGGAAAGGTGGAGTTGCAAGGGCTTGCCAGAGCCAGTTCTCGCTAGGAAGTGATCTAGTGAATCTTGCAAACTCCTTCACTTTCTCCCAGGAGCCGCTTGCTTCTTACTGGTTATGTTGGAGACAAAACCAGAGCTGCTTACAGGACTTGACTTTGGTTTCTTTAAAACTGTTAGATATTAGGGCGTGGCCATGTGTTCACCCAATAGTAGTGAGTGACTGTCACGTACAGGTACTGCGGACACAACAGGCAAGACAGACCCCGCCCTACCCTTTCAGGTTTAGTCCAGAGATGATAACACGGTGTGATCGTTACTAGCCTATTAGCCGCAGGAACCCTGGAGACCATGTTCCCCAAAGGAAGTGAGGTGGTATCTAAAGTAATCTCCGAGGGATGTACACTCTCCCTGGGCAGATAAGGGGAATGTGCTTGTGTTCAGGCAGAAGGAACAGCACATGCAAAGGCCCAAACATGCAAGAGAGTGTGAAAGGAGTGGGCAACAGAGTATGGAGCGTGAGTCGGGGTGGCTGGGTGTGAGGCAGGAGGTGGTTGATACAAGCAGGGGCAGTCGTTGGAGGTCTTGAAAGGGGATGAAAGAATCTGGACTTTATTCTAGAGCAGGATTTGTCAGCTTTGGCACTCCTGACATCTGGCACGGGATAACTCTGTTCTGGGCAGGGCAGGAAGCTGTCCTGTACATTGTGGGACGTTCAGCAGGGTCTCTGGTTTATGCCCACAAGATGCCAGTAGCAACACCTCAGTCATGACAATAAAAAATGTCTCCAGACATTGCCAAATGTCCCCTGGGGAGAAAAATCGCCCCCTGTTGAAAACCCTTGTTCCAGGAGCGATGGGGAGCCGTTGAAGGGTTCTGAGCAGCACTGAGGCCCCGACAGCAGAAAAGTCTGCGGTCTGAGTAGCGACAGCCACTGCCTCTGCTCTTGCTCCCCGCCTCCCTCCCCTCCTCGGCCTGAGCTTCTTGTGCACACTAAAAGCTGCAGGAGAAAGGGGAGTGGAAGTGCCTTTCCTCTGTGGGCATCTTCTCAGACACTGGACTAGAAAAACTTCCTCCTTTGATGCGTTGGTGTATTTACTCTTATGATACAAAGAACACTGTCCAGTTTCCCTCTTTGCCTTGTGGTCACAAAGCTTAGAATTAATCCTTCTACTCACTTCCTTCAGCCTCTCTTACTTGGTATAAGTAAGAACTGCCTACTGGGGCCCACACAGTTAGTTGACATCAGTAAGTGGGGAGGATGGGGACCTCCAGGACCCGGAGGGTGTATGTCTCTGTCTTCCCTGCAGGGGGCAGCAGACCCTCAACTCCAGCTGTGGGGGCCATTGTCACAGGATCTTTGAACTGTTCAAGAAAAACAGGAAATCCACATTTCTGTGTAAAATCTCTCCATATTTAAATACTGGCAATAAATTCAAATGTGTATAAGACATGAACCAGGCCAAATCAAATAGTCTCAGGGCTGTTTTCTGCTCAAGGGCCTATTGGTGACCTCTCAATGGGTGTTTTCTGTTTTGATTTTTTTTAAAAAATTTATCACTTTCTTCATTTTATTACTTTTTTAATTTGCTCTTGTTTTAATGATTCTAATTTCATTTGTTTCTTTTTGAAAGTCGAGGGTCGTGCTAAGTATCTTCTATTAACCCCACTCAAATCCATTTGCCATCTTTTCCCACCCTGCTCTGCATCCTAGGAGCAATAGCAGGCTCTCTTGCTGGGTGACTTCCTTTGGGAGGCAGTGGTAGGGTTCAGGGCTTGGGAAGGAAGTGAGGTTAGAATACATATGCCCCCAGAACTCCCCTCCCCTTCTGTTGATCTTTCTACAGGCGTGGGCTCAGGTCAGACAGCCTCACCTACAGCAACACTCTCCAAGCTCTGGAATCTGCACCCTGCTCTTGGTCCTTCTAGGACAGGTGAGCTGAGGATCCTTGACATCTTCACCATGACCTTGTTGGTTTCCCCCAGTTCTACCTAAATCTTTGTGAATAGCCCCTTCATTAAACTCAATTATCTAGTTTGAGGGTTCTGTTTGCTTCCTGCCAGGGCCTGTGACTAACAAAATATAAGTAATTCAAAGCAGAACATGGGAAAGGCAGAGGATTGTTTTTATGAACAGCATATAAATAATACGTTGGTCCCAGAGGAAGGGTATTAGTAGTATGGATGGGAAACTTGAACAACAACATAAACAGGGCAAGTTCCTAGATTCCCATTCATCCAATCAAGTCCACTACACATGACATGAGTTTGAACCCTTGGTTTAAAGCAGCTCACGGCATTTTCATGTAGAACAACGCTTATTCCCATATGAATCCATTACTGCCAACATGGAAAGTCCACCTTAGTGGTGAAGTGCAGGAGGCGTTTCACAGAAGCCTCACCTGCCTCTTCTCATAGTGCTTGTTTTCCGTCTCCTTTGTTGACTTCTCTTTGGCCTGTTGCTCATCAAAACACAGCCTGGCTTTTTCTAGGCAGTATAGAGTAGTGGTCAAGAGCAATTGCTTTTAAATTAGACACACTCGTGCTGGAGTCTCAGGTCTCGTCGTTTTACCCATATAGCTGTGTACAAGCTATTTCATCTCTCCAAGCTTTGATTTCCTTATAACTCAAACGCCACAGGGTGGCAGAAAGAATTAAGAAAACTTAAGGAAAGCACTTAGCATTGCTCCTGGCACAGAGGGTGTCCTATAAATGGAAGAGATTATTAACAAAGCAACCCCTGTTGTCTAGGAAGCTGTAAACTGTTAACAGCTAATGTGCTAATGGGAACATCTGTCCATTTATAGCACATGATAGTTTTGTCTAGCGTAATGACCCTGAAGCAACGCACAATTCTAAATCGCCCTCCCGATCATCAAAGCAAGATTAAGTTATGTTCAGTCTAATGTTCAGTATATTCTTATCGTTTCCACATTTTGAAAATTCCTACGACATTCCCTGTCTCCAGTCCCCGGCGTTCCTCTGTTTTGCATTTCTCGGGGATTGCAGGCTGTGTTTCTGAGATGACGACCGTAAACCCCACCAGCCGCCTGCAGTCATGACTCCTCTACAACCAGACTAGACTTGCTGAAAGCCCAATGCTGCCGTCCTCTGTCTTCCACTGATTAGGGAAGTTCCCATTTTATGCACCAGGTTCAGTGAGAAGCTCACTCTCCCAGTGTACTCTTAACTTGCCAGGATAACAAATTTCACCTTAAAATCAGTATGTCACTTGCTGGGACCATAAGGCAAAACATGCTGCACTGGAAAAGAGGAAGACCGGAAGGTAGTGATGATTCAAACCCAGTAAAGCTGACACATAGTAAAAGGGAATATATCGAACCCCTCTTGGTAGCCATTGCTAACTTTGCATTTAATGCGAGATTTGAGTCTCTCTTTAAAACTGGATTATGTACCCCCAATTACCCCCCAAAAATAACTCTACCCCTTAGCCTCTTATTCCGGGGTGAACTGGCACAAACAGCCACAAGCCTGGATTATAGGCTACCACTGTCCTGTTACATGGCTCTCAGTCCCTTACCTGTAAGTTTGATGAATAAAATCAGTGATGCCTTAGCTGGCATTTGTTGAATATTTACTGTGTGCCAGGACTTTATGAGAATTATCACTTTAATCCTCCAAGGCAAACATTCGAAATGGAAACTCTTGTTACTGTGGTTACCGATGCGAGGCTGAGACTGGGAGAGGTTGGGTGTGGCCTAGAACTGGAGCCCAGTGGCTCAGCAGCACATGGTGAGTGAGGTCACCTCTAGGCCCCGTGCTTTAGATAGACAGAGCGGCTCACACAGCACCCTGATGATGTGCAAAGAAGCGAGGTATTGGCTCAAGGGAGGTGGTCCTTGGCAGCAGGGCGGATGTGGCAGGATGCCTTAGCACTGAAGGAAGGGAGGGGAGGAGCAAGACCTGGGAGAAGAGTGCTCCCAGTAAATGGGCTGTGTGTGCAAAGGCCCTAAGACAGGATGTCCTCTGAGGCATGTCTGAGAAACTTCAAGAAGGCCAGTTTGGCTGGGGCTGAGTAGTGGGGTAGGCAACCAGAGTAACTGGCAATGGCTAGTCTTTGCATCTTGTGGGCTTAGTAAAGATTTCCTGTTTTTTTCTGATTGTGACAGAAAACCATTACAGTTTTGTGACCAGGGGTTACTTAGTAAGCTGGTGTTTTAAACAGGGGACCACAACTGCTGTGTGGAGATCTGTGTATAGGTGGTGAGAGGGGAGCAGGGAGATGGTTTGCAGAACTGTCACACAGGTAAGAGATGATGGTGGCTTGGGCCAGGGTGGTCTTCATCTGGGATGGGGAGGAGCAGGAGGTGAGCAGGAGCAGAGAAGTCTGTTCGGGACACATGAAGTCTCAGATGGCCGTTAGACATCCATGTGCAGACACCAAGTAGGCCATACCACTTGTCATGGTTAATTTTATGCGTCAACTTGGCTGAGTATGGGGTCCAGATATTTGGCCAAACATCAGTCTGGATTTTGCTGTAAACGTATTCTTTTAGATCAGATTAGCATTTAAATCAGTAGACTTTGAGTAAAGCAGATTACTCTCCATAATGCGGTGGGCCTCATCCAATCAGTGAAGGCTGTACGAGAAAAGACTGAAGTTCCCTGAGAGAGAAGGAATTCTCCCAGCAGACAGCCTTCAGGCTCGAGACTGCAACCCTGGGTCTCCAGCCCACCAGTGGGTTTTGGACTTGCCAGCCCCACAATAGTGTGGGCTAATTCCTTGAAATAAATCTCTCTCTCTCTCTCTCTCTCTCTCTATGTGTATATATATATACATATATATACACACACACACACACGCACACACACACACCCTAATGGTTTCTGTTTCTTTGGAGAACCCTGACTAATATACCACTCTTAAACTCAGAGAAAAGGGGCTAGAGAGAGAAATTTAGGAGTCATCAACATATGAGCTGTTTAATAGCAATAATGTGTGAGCCACATAGATAATTTTAAAATTTCTAGAAATCACATTAAAAATGTATAAAGAAATAGGTGACACTAATTTTAATGTATTCTACTTAACCCAATGGAGCCAACATTTTATCATTTCAACATGTAATCAACACAAAAATATTAATGAGATTTTTTACATTTTTTTCCATACTAAGTCTTCAAAATCCAGTGTGTATTTACACTGACAGCATATCTCAATTTGAATTCGCCACATTTCAAGTGCTCAGTAGCCGCATGTGACTGGCGGCTACCGTATTGGACAGCACAATGCTAGACGATATTGAGATCTGTGGGGTTGGGTGGGATCACTTGAAATGCATGTGCAGATGGAGAAGGGGAGAGAATAGGACCAAAGATTGGGCTTAGGGCTCTTAAATGTTAGGAGGTTAGGAAGAGAAGGAGGATTCAGCAGGGGAGCCTAAGACCAAGTGCCCAGTGAGGCAAATGAGAAGTGCGAGTGTGGAACCTAGAAGCCAAGGGGAAAAATGCAGGTCAATAAGACGTGGATTGAGATCTGACCATTGGATCGGGCTGGATAGAGGTCACTGGTGGCCTCGACAGGAGCAGTCCAGTGGAACACTGAGGACGAAAAGCTGCTGAAGAGAACGGCGGGTGAGAAAACGGAGACCCAGAGTGCAGGCAACCCCTCGGGAGACTCACACAGAAGAGCTGAGCCATGGTGACGGTTGGAGGGGATGTGGGGGCTAGGAAACCGTGTTTTAGACAAAAGATCTGATAGTAGCATTTGCTGTAAGTGTGCTATAAGTGCCACACGTGTGGGCGTGAAGGCCTCAAGCTGGCGGTGGGGTGGGTCCGGTGCATGAGCAGAGTGGTTACTGTAGATGCCAGGACAGAGCACTGGGTACAAACATTGGTGTGTGGATGCGGTGCTGGGAAGATGAGGCTATGCTCTCGTGATGGCGAGCATTTGGAAGGGGAAGGGAGGGAAGAGAGGGTGTGATACAATCTTCCAGAGAGTGGCAGAACATAGTAACCACATGAAATGGTTCTCAAACCTGGGCATATGTTAGAATCACTAGGGGAGCTTTTACAATATACCAACGGCTGGGCCCTACCACAGACCAACTGAATCAGAATCTCTTGGGTTAAGTTGTGGGAATCAGCCTTTAAAAAAATTTCTCCAGGTGATTCAATGGCATCAAGTTTGAGAAACACTGGGCTAGGGAAATGTAGTAGGATGGGGGCTGTGCCATTGAAACATTACACCTAATGTTGGCAAGAGGTTTTTCTATTTAAGTTACCATAACAATCTGTAGAATACAGAGCTTTGGAAAACAGCTGTCCAGTCTAAATCCTGGGGTGGGGGTGGAGGGGCAGTAAGCGGGAGGCCCTGGTGGTTCTGCAACTGTCTTAGCACTCAGATTTACAGAGTAATTCTCTTCGTTATGGAATATACAGAATAGAGGCAAAAACACTATCCTTATTGAGGCCAGACATCTAGGTGTTATCATTCACCCTGCTGGGAGGAACCCAAATCAGGAGAGGAAGGAACGAGTTCCATTTAGACACTGTGCTTAGGAAACTCGGCTAGAGACTGTCCCTGGGAGAGTGGACTGCACGTTAGCAGGAACCTGAGAACCGCAGGGAAGGAGTGTATGGAACAGATACGTGGTGGACGACAGAGGAGTGGGTTCATCCATCTATCACCTATTCACTCGACAGTCAGCATGTATTTATGGAGCCCTTACTGTGTGTCAGGCTGCAGTCCTTGACAAAAGGTAAGAGTTTACAGCGGCCAGCCTGGTGGCGCAAGCGGTTAAGTGCACGCGCTCCGCTTCGGCGGCCTAGGGTTCGCAGGTTCAGATCCCGGGCGTGTACCCATGCATCACTTGGTAAGCCATGCTGTGGCAGAGTCCCATATAAAGTGGAGGCAGATGGGCACAGATGTTAGCTCAGGGTCACTCTTCCTCAGGAAAAAAAGGGAGGATTGGCATCAGACGTTAGCTCAAGGCTAGTCCTCACACACACACACAAAAAAGGTGAGAGTTTACACAGTGCAGTTTACAGTATGTGTCAGCTATCCAGTTTTCACCAACAGGAGATAGACCATCCAGAGAAATATTAAAAGATAGAGTGGGTGAACACCGTTTCATATGATCAGAGGCATAACCAAATCATCCTCTGAGATCTCGGTCTGCCCACCCCAAGGGACATGAGCAAGGCCATCCAGGAACCCGGCCTTGGCTGCCCTCTGGCCTCTTTGTTCATTCCTGGTACCATGTCTGCTGGGTGCCAGGCACGCACTTGGTGTAGAAATTCGACACGGCCTGCCCCTCAAGGAGCTCACAGCTTAGTAGGGAAGAAAGCCAGAGTGGAGCTGCATCTCGGGCAGCGGTTAGGTAGTTGTCAAGTCAACATCAAGGAGAAAATCAAGTATAATTAAAATTATCCTCGGAAAAAAATCCCTCAGGGAGGTGGTACGCTGGCATCTGAAACGCCACCTCTCAATAAATACGATGCAGCCCGTTTCCCTGAAGCACTGGAACAGATGGCTGCTTCGTGGCTGAGCACCAGAGGAAGCACTTGGCTTGGCTTGGTTTTGAGGTCATGTTGCACGAAAAATATGTGCCGTAGCTTTAAACACTGGTGTATGAGATGCTCCCAGCACGACAGGATCAGAGCTGGATGCAAATGTTCACAGATTCATACTCCAGGGCGTATGCTCATTGTGGGGATGGCTGGCAGAATCTCATACTTTATTTATGTTGTTTGTTATTTAAAGTTTTCTTCGAGCACCTACAGTTGAATTCACTTGAGCTAAACGTATATGTGACAGGACTCAACTGCAAAAAGACGATGATGGTGCCATGTGGCAAGTGTGATGCTCCTTCAGAGGAGGTGAGACTGGGTCGGAAGATGCAGCAGGAACCCCTCTCACAGGCTCCCAGCCTTCTAGAGAGGCTGGCAAAGGGTGCTGGTCTTTGCTTACGTGAATAGTGAGGCAAAGGAGAGCTGAGGCTGGTGTAGTTCCAGGCCCAGCTGGCTTCTCCCTGGCCCTCCTCAGACACGGCAGGAGCGGGAAAGGCTCCGCCCCAGGAGGGACCCTCTAATGGTCCCACAAGGGGAGAGGAGCAGAGCACTAGCCACAGCAGGTGGCTGTAGAAAAGGTCTCAGGTCCTGCGCCTGCACCCTCTATGCCCTCCTTCCATGGAGTACTCCCAGAAGACTCAGCACCAGGCTTCCTGCTCAAGTCCAGCCAGAGGCGCTGCACCCCAGTCAGTTCCATCCGTGCTGGGCCCTGAAAGGGTTGGGTCTGCCTGTGCAATTCATTGAGGGCTGCCGTCACAAGTATATATTGGATCATTCCAACCCCCTCCCCTGCTTATCTTCTTACCTCCTCCTGGGCCTCTCTGACAAATCCATCGTGCCCAGGCCTGTCGCCTGTTGCAGACATACTTCCTGGGCTCGGCTCCCTGGGGTCGATGTGGACTTCCCTGCAGGCTCCAGGCACTGCCAGCTGAGGACAGTTAACACTCCACCTTTCACTCCAGCTTTGCCAGACACCGCCGGCCTCGCCAGCCTTGTCCAACTTTCTTGCCAGAGAAGTGGATAAGGCAAGATTGCAGAGACCAGCCAGCTCCTGAGGCTGTGGTAGCCCGTGATGACTCAGATGACATCTTGATTCGCTTGCCCACTAGGGTCCCTCATTCAAACCCTCGGTTGGATTCGTAGCCCCCACCAAGCATCTGAAGGTGGACTTCTGATACCACGTCCCTGCCCAGCTCAGGTGTCCCTAGACAAGCTGTGGTGGTCCCACAGGTGGAGATGCCCCAGGATGACCAAGGATGTTCACTGTTCCATGGAGTTTGCTGAATAATTATGACACTCTGTAGCTCATTTCTCTACCCTGGCTAGCCTACATAAACTTGCCCAAGAAGGGAGGGACTTTCTCTGCCTTATCACTGCTCTCAACCCCATGTGGTCTCGCATCACTCCCTGTTCTTGCACGTCAGCTCTGCCTGACTCAACTCCATCTTTAGAAAGAAAAAAACCTGGAGCAGGTCTGCCACCTTCTCTGCCAAGTTCCCCAGCCATCCCACTCCTCACCGTCACTCTGCAGCCTATACCTTCATTTCTTGTGAAATTTCCTTCATGGTCTTTATCACTCCTGGAAGCTTGTTTGTGGTCTGCCCACCTCCAGCAGAAGCTCAGGGGGGCGGACACCTTGTCTGGCTCCTTCACCAGAGCCCCTCTTGGCCTTCAAGAGCCTGTCATTGGATTAGGTAAATTATTCAAGGTGAGTGACAAGGCAGGGTGTAATTAATTGCCAGTGGATGTAGAGACGCTGAAAGCAATGACTTCAGAGGCAGATCTGGACTCACCTGTGACCTTGGGCACAGGTTTCTGAACCTTGGGTTCCTCACTTATAAGCCAGAATTCATCCTAATATCCACCACCAAGGGGTGTAAGTATCCATTGAGCTCATTTCTGTAAACCATTCCTGGCACGTGGTATCACGTGGTGAAGGGCAGCTATGGTCATGAGGAGGTTAGAAATGACAATGTGAACAGTGTGGACTGAGGGTGCTGTGCCCACAGAGGACCTGGACTGGATTGTGGCTCTGCTTCATGGCAATGTGACCAGTTCCATTTTTCCAGCTCAGGGGTCCTCAACCAGGGGGACTTTGGACCCCTGGGGGCATTTGGCCACGTCTGGAGACATTTGTGTTGTTGTCACAAGTGGGGGAGGTGAGGGATGTGCTGCTGGCATCTAGTAGGTGGAGGCCAGGGATGCTGCTCAACACCCTGCAATGCACAGGGCAGACCCCACCACTAACAACTATCCAGCCCCAAATGGTACTGGTGCTGAGACTGAGAAACCCCGAATAGATAAGGCAGTGGTTCTCAGTGCCCTTGCTTTAGCTGCTGAACAGATTAACAGGCGAGTTTTCCTAGGTACTACCCGCCAGAGATTCTCAATCAGAAGGTTTGAGGTAAGACGCCCACGCCAATAGACACACCCCAGAGATACAGAAGCAGGTGGTTGGAAACTGCTCTGCAAAGTGGAGATTAAACTTCGCAAGGAGATTAAACAATTGACAGGGGCTTTGCCTTCCAAAGTTTTCCACACTTTTTCAAGTACCTGACTGCACTGAGTCCTAAACAGTCCTTGAAGGTCAGTATCATGCCCCTTTACAAACGAGGAAGCGGAAATACATGAAGTTTGACTTGCCCACGGTCTCAATAGCCCCCAAGTGGCAGAATTAGGACTTAAGTCCAGCACCCAGCTCATTGCCTTGCATACAATAACAAATGTTTGTTGACTGGATGAATAACTGAATAAGTAAACACAGAAATTTAAGTAGTCTGCCGTCAAAATTCATTTTCCTTCTGCTCTTGCCTGATAACTCTTTCATTATCTCGTAAGGTGTTTGGGAGATGAGATAATGAAATCAAAATTATAGGAGTTATAATAAAAGGTAACCTGAGCAAAAAGTTGCGTTTTTGAACAACTGATTTTGAAATTGTCAAGATATTCACACCCAGTAACGGAAAATTATCTTACTCTATGATCCTGAACTTTGAAAGAAAGGGAAGAATGCCCTGTTGAGACCTGAACTGATAGTAAGTGATGTTAATAAACAACACAGTGTTATCTACTTCTAACACGTTTCTACTCAAAAGAGAAACTATTTAGGCTATAAAGGGTTAAAAATCAAGGCTAACATTTAAAAGTAAGCCCTTTAAAAGTTTGCCCTCTGGTGGACAGAGGTAAAAATGCACATAATGTTAAGAAAAACGTGATGCCTTTCTTAAGGTGGCACGTTGCCCCTCATGCTTGCCGGAGCTCATTTTCCACTCAGAAAACAGGGGAGCTGCTGCCGTGAGCTGAGCTGAGTCCCTCTCACTTTCATATGTTAGTACGTCAGAATGGGACTATGTTTGGAGACAGGGCCTTTAAAGTGGAAATTAAGTTAAAATGAGGCCTTTAGCGTGGGCCCTAATCGAATCTGACTGGTATTCTTATGACAAGAGGAGATTTGGACGCACAAAGAGACCCCAGGCCCGTGGTGCACAGAAGAAAGACGGTGTGTGGACACAGGGGGAAGGCAGCCGTGTGGGAGCCGAGGAGAGAGGCCTCAGGAGAAACCAACCCTGCTGACGCCTTGATCTTGGACATCCAGCCTCCAGAACTGTGAGAAATAAATGTCAGTTGTTTACGCCACTCAGCCTGCGGTATTTGTACAGCAGCCCTAGCAGACTAGTACAGCCACCACTTAGGAACAAGTTTAAACATTTGGTATATCACTGAGCATCTGTTCTTTAAACTTGTGTCCTACCTACCAAGGGGCCTCTTGCGAGGGGTTGATCATGGTCTAATTCAGGTAAAACTCCAGCTGGGTGTCCCGTGGAGAGGTCGGGCCTCCTCACCGGGCTCACATGGCAGCACGTGCTCTCGGGCCAATGAGCATTTGCTTCCCTGTCCGCCTCGTCCACAGTCCCTAGTAGGACTATGTCTCTATCTGGTGAAAACTTATATTAAAAAAATTAAAACTGTTATTTATTTCTTATTGCAAAACTTATATGTGGATTTTGGAGAAAATATAGATGAGTAAAAATAAGGAAATAAATTCCAACCATGATTCTCCTGCACTCAGAGCTGATCCCATTAACATTTGTTATTTCTCATTCACACTGTTTTGTTTTTCTTTCTATGACCAGAGATGCTTAGTTTTGGTTCATTTACAAAGATGGGTCATCCTTTACATACTGATTTTAATCAATGATATAAACAACTTTCCACATCATCAAATATTATTCTACAGCATTATTTTTATAGCTTTTAACACTCTATTATAAGAATACATGTTAATTTAATTAAGTCCCTATAGATGGATATTTACTTTCCTTCTTTTTTTTTCTTTTGCTATTCTAGACAGTGTTGTGGTGAACAACCTGATAATCTTTGCACATATTCATGATAATATTCTTGGAATATTAAATTTTGATTTTTAAAATTTAACTTGAGCCACTGGTGAATGGGGAAAAATCCCCAAACTCCCAAGCAACAAATGATCAAAAGCAGAGAGGGAGCAGGAACAAGGTGATCATTGGCTAAGTCTTAAAGTATTCACCTTTTGGACTGGATTGTGAGGATGATATTTCATGGAGGACTGATGGGAAATGAACCAGGGGAGAGGGATGAGGGCAAAGAAGGGAGGATGTCCACACTTTTGATGGCTGGGCTGACAGTGAAACCATCAGAAGACAAGTAAGGAAATAAAAAGGTAGATAAAGAGAGTTAAGGAATGAAGAATATGATTGTTGAAAAGGAGAGGAGAGAGGAGGCCACAGTTTTAAGACCTGATATGACTGGTAAGCCAAACGCTTATACTCATGGTGAGACCAGTTGGCATGTCTGCTCTATACTGGGCACTGTCAGGTGACTTAACATATCTAGCTGGTTCTCTGGCCATTGCCCACAGCCCCTGCCACTGATGCGTGCTCAGGAAATATGAAAATGTGTAACACTTGAATTGACAAAACATGAAAAAGGGCAGATCAGCTGAGGGAAGAAAATTCATCTAATGCTTTACAAAGTAAAACCTAAATAAATTTCAATATTCTGTTGTCTACCTCTGGTTGCCCACTAATAGTGAAAATCTAAAACTATCTGTAATGGACATATGTTCACGGTGCCTGGTTAGGGCATTTCCTCATCTAACACTTTGTCAAGGAAAAGGAGTGTGTGTTTCTTTAACGAACTCTGTTGCGCCTTGGGAGAATGATGCTTACTGTGTCAGAAGTAGATTAAGATCCCTACAGGAGAAGACCACACACTGATAATAAAGGTGTACACAGAGCACATTCTAAGAGAGTTTTTCAAGCCACATGCGCCAGTGCCTGACTTGCTCATTCCTGGTCCCAACTCCTTTCCACGATTATGCCTCTCAGTGCTTCCTTGACAGCCTCAGTGTCTATCTGTGAACTCTTGTTGGCCATTTGTTGTGAGCTCATGGCCACCAACACTTCAACCTCCCTCCAAACACAAACATGCTGAACTCACCTGCTCTCAGGAGCCTGCTTGGGTCCTGCTCACCCGTGGGGGCTGGCTCTGCCCAGGACCCACAGTGCCCTGCCTGGTGGACTGGGGAGGCATGTTCATGGTGTGATAAATACAGAACTGAATTTGACCCTAATCTAACTTTAAGAGATTGACCTCCATTATAAAATCCAGTCATGACATTTGGAACTTTGGACATCCGGATGGGGAAAGTAAAGTACAAGCATTAGTTGGCAACAGACACAGATGTTTCCTGGAAAGGAAAGACTGTTGCTTGAGGAGGAGACCCCATGGTCACATCTGACCCAGGAACACTTAGGCCATTCAGTCATCTTGGAATAGTGCTACGGTCCAGTGGGCTTTGTGGAGTAGGTCACTGCCATTGTTGTAATAGGGGACATTCATGAACTGAAGCCCAAGTCCACAGCCCAACAGGTGCCCCGCCATGAGCTCTGGAGACCTGAGAGGAGGGAGGCTGCAAGCTGGAGAGGGCATGTTTTCTGCAGGAGCTGTATGAGGCCACATGGAAGAAGCAGCAGTAAGAAGGGGGAGGGAGAAGAGCAGGGTAGGAGCAGAGAAGATGAGAATGGAGCACAAATGGGAAAACTTAGAGACAACACACAACAATAAGAAAGTACACACACCATGGTTGACAGCTCTGGATCCAAAGGTTGGGGTGACTGTACTCAAATTTACAGTTCCAAGTGAGTATTGGATGCCTACTTCAAAATAGTCATCTGGAAAGTTGGGGTAGGCAAAGATTTCTTAAGCAGGAAACAAACATGTTAACTATAAAGAAAAAAGCTAGTAAATTGGACTGTATTAAAATCAAGGACTTCTGTTCATCAAAAGACACTGAAGGGAGTGAGATGGCAGCACACAGAGTGGGAGAAGGCATTTGCCGTGCATACATCTGACAAAGGACTCACAGAGAACTCCTGCTAATCAGTAAGAGAAGACAGACACCACTAGAAACATGGGTTAAAGACTTGAACAGATCCTCATAAGAGAAGATATCCAAATGGCCAATACACATATGAAAAGGTGCTCAGCTTTATTCATTATCAGGGGAAAGCAAATTAAAACCACAGTGGGATTCTAGTACACACTCACCAGAATGTCTGAAAGAAAAATGACGGACAGTATCAAGTGCTGGCAAGGATGTGGGGCAACAGGAACCCTCATAAATTGCTGGTGGGAATGTTAATTGATATAACCACTTTGGAAAACTGTTTGGCAGTAGTTATTCAAAAGAGATCATAGGCACACTCTAAGACTTAGCAATTCCACTCCTAGAGGTACACCCAACAGAAGTGGGTGCGTAGCTCACCAAAAGACAGGCACAGGATTGTTTGGAGAAGCACTATTTGTCATAGTCCAAAACTGGAAACCCAACTGCCCATCAACATTAGAGTGGACAAATAAGTGGAGGGATATTCCCACAATGGAATACTCTTCAGCAGTGGTTCTCAAAGTGTGGTCCCTGGGCCAGCAGCATCAGCATCATGGGGCAACTTGCTAGAGAAGCCAACTTAGGGTCCCACCCCAGACCTACTGAATCAGAAACTCTGGGACAGAGCCCAGCAGTCTGTGTGTTAATAAGCCCCCAGATGACTCTGGTGTCTGCTCAAGTTTGAGAACCACTGCTCTACAGCAATGGGAGAGATCAAACCACAACTCTATACAAAAATATGGATGAATCCCACAGACGTAACATTGAGCAAAAGATGTCAGACACAAAAGAGCGCGTATCGGATGATTCCATTTCCAGAAGGCTCAGAAGCCGGCAGAGCTAATCTGTGCTGTTAGAAGTCAGGATCAAGGCTGCAACCAGGGTGAGGGAAGTAAGGTGCCTTAGGAGGCTCACACGCTCACTCTCAGAGCGAGCGCCTCCTTCAGTTTTGCACCCTAGGGGCCTCACTTGCTGCACTGGACGCTGGCCTTGGTCAGGCTGCTGCTTACCCCAGAAGGAGCACAAGGGGCCCTCTCGGCCACTGTTACTGTGCTGTGTGTCAGTGTGGGTGCTGGTTCAGTTCCTGAAAATTCATCAACCTGTACACGCATGGTTTGTAAACTTTTCTGTATGTAAATTTAGAATAATTTTTCCATAAATAATTTTTCTATAAGAGATTAAATACATATTCAATTGGAATGATACTGTTATTTCAGTGATGAAATAATGAATTGAATGAATTGGTAGCCTTTGAATGTAATTACTTTCAGGACATGGGCCTTTTTTTTTAATGGGCTCAGAAAGTAACAAAAAGAATAATTCAGAGCCGAATATAGTAGATAACATAGGAGATCAAAATGGGTAACATCATTATTTTTGTTCTAAAAAATGAGATGTGGTTTCTCATGTGGCTTAAATGGACTCTGAAGGCCATTGCCAAGGAGAAGTGAATCTCAGGTGTGCTCTGAGCGTGGAAAACACTTCGGAATAAGGGTATAACTTCTCCAGGGGCTCCTTTGAGCCGCACCTCACTGGTCTGTGATTTCTGGCACAGGTGCTAACAGATCAGCCACGTTGCTTTATAGGCACACGAGGCAAAGAGAGAGTCCCCACCCGAGTCGCCTGCTGTCGGAGAGAGCAGGGTTTCTGTTTGACTCAATACCTCTCTTTTACCTTGAGCTCCAGGTGTGGCTTGACCCACCTTCGTTTTTGAATGCAAAGGGGGAAGTGTCCCCATAGGCTGTGCGTCCTGCAGCTGGGCTGGGGTTAGTGCCAATGCAGGAGGAGGCCAGACCGCAGGAATCAAAAGCACTCTGTTGAGATTATGCAGAAAATGTGAACAAGTCATCCTGGCGTCACCTGACCGGACGCTGGGAAATGTAATGACCCAACCAGGCCTGGCAGAGGGACCGTCCCGATGTGGTGAGGAGCCAAGGGAGAATGACTCTGTGTCTCTTTCAGTATTACCTCACTGTCTAAACTCTCACGGAATACTGTGGAATTCCTAAGTATTTCAACAAATGTGTTATCCTGCTCTTCCCCAAAAGTACCCTGGTAAGTGCTTATTTTCATTTAGTTCAGCATCCAGGTGCTTATGTGAGGAATCATTTTAGTGATCTGTCTGTCTGTCTGTCTGTCTCTGTCTAGAATGCAGCCCCCACCCCCAGAACGTCCATTCCTGCCCAAGCCCCCTTCTGTCCCCTGGAGGGTTGCAACAGCCTCCAAATTGTCCCATTTCCATGCTTGCCGCCTTTCCATCTCTCCTCCACTGGATGGAGAGTCTCGCACACACAGCAGCCAGATCACACCCCTCCTGGCTCCAACTCTGCAGTGTTCCTTTTCCTCTTTGTATTAACCTTGTATTTCTGATGCTTTGACGTCTGGTGGCCTTGCTGCCCCTCTAGAGACTGTTCCTCTTGGAGTTGGCCAGTTCATAGAGATAGCAAATAACTTGCCTTTCATATGCAAATCAACCAGCCCAGACCCCACTCCCCCTACCTCCTCTATGGAACCCTCACACTCTGGCCACTATTCCCCTGTCCTAATCACCCAGGGCCTGGTACCAGACAACCAGGGGCAGCCCTATGTCCCAGAGCCCACTGGGATTATCCAAACTAGCCAATCCTAAACCTGTTGTCCGGACTTTCTAATTCCTTCCCATAGAAACCACAATCAAGGCTCTTGCTCACATTTGCCACTTGTTCTCTGCCTCCTGACTGACCCTGGGGCTTCCCTGTGTGCCTCCCCCCCATCGTATGGCGTGCCCCTTTCTCTTGGGAACTGTGAGTATAACCAACTAACTTTTCAATGGCAGTCAACTCCTGATCCATTGGCCTTGCCCTACCTGAATAATAATAAACCTACATTTTAAAACACCTTCAGAGGAAAAGTCAAGGTCTTCACATGGTCTGACTCTGCTGCCCACTGTGGTAGCCACAAACTACCTGTGGCTGTCGAGCACTTGAAATGTGGCTAGTCAAAATTGAGATGCACTGTGAGTGAAAAATACACACTGGCCTTCAAAGACAACACACACACAAAAAAGAAAAATATCTCGTTATCTTTTATATCAACCACATGTTGAAATAATATTTCAGATACATTGGTTAAATAAAATATATTAAAATTAATTTTACTTGTTTATTTTTACTTTTTTAGAATAGCCCTTAGAAAATTGAAAGGTAACCCTGTGGCTCTCATATTTCTAGTGGGCAGTGCTGGCCTACGGGCCCTCCATGATCTAACCCTGCTACCTTTCTGCCTTCATCTTCTTCCCTCCTCTGCCTCTCTCCCTCTGTCCTCATCACACTGGCCTCCTTGATGCTCCTTGAATGCCCCAGGCAGCTCGTGCCTCAGGATCTTTGCACTTGCCCTTCTCTCTACCTGGAATGGGCCTCTCACATACCGCATGGCTGGCTCCCTCACATCTCTACGCATTGTCACCTCCCAAGTGAAGAGTGCTATGGTCTCCCTCTCTAAAATGTCAACATCACTCCTAAAATTCCTCTCTCTCTCCCCTGCTTTATTTGTCATGCTAAATATGGATTTCTAGCCAATATTTTCCTTGTGTATCTTGTTTATTATCTATGTCCCCACCAGCATGAAAGCTAATGAAGGTAGGGATTTCATCTCTTTTGTTCTCTGCTGTATCCTCCGTACCAAGAAAGAACAGTGCTTTGCACATAGTAACACTCAATAAATATTTGTTGAATGAATGAATACAGAATACAGGCTTTTAGCCTCAGGATCCTCATTCCAAATGAGAGAAGTCAAATATATATAAGAGGTAGAAACAGTGCTGGGGGGTTGGAGCAGGTGGGGGGCCTGCAGGGAGTTGAGAACTAGGCCAGCTAAGAGGCCTGGCCTGGCTGAGAGGCAATCAGACCCTCTCAGACCTGCTCAGGCCCCTGATGGTGATGGGTAGAGGGTGGAACAGGCTGGAAAGGGGAGAATGGATAATTTGTATTTTTAAAAAGCTTCCGGTAAGATTTGTGGGACTTACTCACTGACTACAGCCCTTGGTGCTGTGGCTTATTTTTACAAGTGGAACGGGACACAATGGATGCAGAATTGGCTTGTAGGGCAAGTGGTTCAGAAGCTTGCTGCGGAGTCTTAAGCCTCATCCCAGAAATATTGATTAAAATCTATGTTTAACCCTGTCCCCAGTGAATCCTGTGCATATTGCCCCTCAAAATGTAGTTAGCTCCATTAGCAGATAAATAGACAAAATGTGGTATATACATACAATGGAATATTGTTCAGCCCTAAAAATGAAGGAAATCCTGTCACAGGCTGTGACATGGATGAACGTTGAGGACATTATGCTAAGTAAAATAAGCCAGACACAAAAGGACTAATAGTGTATGATTCAACTTATATGAGGTACCAGAGTAGTCAAATTCATGGATGGAATGCAGAATGGTGGTTGCCAGGGGCTGAAGGGAAGGGAGGAATGGGGAGTTATTGTTTAATTAGCACGGAGTTTCAGCTCACATGACAAAGAAGTTCTGGATGGTGGTGATGGTTGCATAGCAATGGGAATATATTTAATGCCATTGCACTGTACACTTAAAAATGGTTAAGATGATAAATTTTATGTCTGTATATTTTACCAAGTCTTACAAGTCTCCTGGGCTAGGGCCTGAGCATCTGAATTGCTGCAGAGGTTTCTGAGCAGTGCTGATGCTGCCTGTCTGAAGACCACAGGCGTAGCTGACACAAGTCAGTACAGCACCATCCACTCCCCGCCTCACAGCATCTGGACCCAGTGTCCTGCCAAGGCCAAACGCTGTGTCTGCTGCTTCCCAAGCTCAGTCCTCTTGATTGGTACCCATTTCAACAACAAACACAAGAAGCCCCCGAAACCCCCCACCCTCCGTTGAGAGCGACCTCTCTCTTTCCAAGGCCCGTTTGAGGGAACCTAACCTCAACAGCACCTCCGCCAGAGCGTTCACGTGGTAATTTCTCACACGCACGAAGGAGAATGTTCCCTGGGTGGAGGTTTGTGTAAGAGCTTTTTATAGAAAGCTCATACAAATCAACAAAGAATGAGAAACACCCTAATGGGAAAAGGGCTAGGAGTAGTAATGAAGAGGCATTTAATAAAATAAGAAATACAGATGGCCAATAAGTGTCAAAAGTGATAAATCTCATTAGTAATTAAACAAATGGAAGAAAACGTAATGAGAATGCATTTCTCATGTACTGGGTTGGAAAAAAATTTTAAAGAATAATAACCAGTGTTGGTGTGAGTATGGGGAAAATGACCCATATTCTCTGATTGGAGGGACTGTAAACGGGTACCTTTGTGGAGGAATTTGGCAACATGCATCAGAGCCTTCAAAAGATACATACTCTTCATACGGGGCCAGCCCGGCGGTGTAGGGGTTCGGTGTGCTCCGCTTAAGCAGCTTGGGTTTGCTGGTTCAGATCCCGGGCGCAGACCTACAGCACCCATCGAACCATGCTGTGGCAGCAACCCACACGCAAGATAGAGGAAGACTGGCACAGATGTTAGCTCAGGGCGAATCTTCCTCAAAAAACAAAACAAAACAAAACAAAGATACATACTCTTCATATTATTCCATTTCCAGCTCTTTCGAAACAAGTGGATAAACGCACAAAGATAGATGCACAAGATTACTCACTGTAGTGTTGTCCATAGCAGCGAAAATTATCCAAACCTCCTATATAATTGGTAAAATACATTATCTGTAAAAGAGCACTACGTAGCCATTTTAAATGACGCTGTGGGTTATAGTTCTATCTTGACTTATTTGAAAGCACGTTCGGCATATATAAGTTGGAAAAGCAGTTTAAAGAGCTGTACGTATAATATGAACCGAATTTGTTTTAAAAAGGACATACATTTACATGGGGAAAAGTCTGGAATCAATGTTACAGTGGTTTTCTCTGGGTGGAAAGATTTGGATTATTTTAATTATATTTCTGGTTGTTGCTTATCTATATTATCTAATTTTTCTACAATGATTATGTATTACTAGAGTTTGTTTTTTAATCTCCCTTATTGGCACGTGAAAAGGAATACACAAAAGAAACCATAGTTACTAAGATTAACATGTTTACCAGGCTGAGCTCTTGTGTAACGTGGGATCATTGCAGGCAAACTAAAAAGGCAATAAGCAGACTGAATGTCAAGGGATGAGCCATTCAGGGAAGCAGCAATCCCTTTGGAAGAAGCAGAGTCCCAGTGTTTATCAAGCTTCCGGGCACCGAATGCCAACCAAGACTCAGCGAACCCGTCAGAGGCACCAGGCTATTGGTAGAAGGCAGTTTACCTTCTGCCCTCACCAGCTGCCATTTAAGGGATGCGCCAGGCGCCAGGCTCGGCGCTTGACCGTGTTTTCTCATCTCAGCTCAATCACAACACTGGGTGTGGCGCTTGTTTGACAAGGGGACGGCTAGTGGGTGCAGGAGCCCGGATCTGAATCCAGTCTTCCTGATCCCCAAGCCATCCTACCTCCACGCCCCTTCACTCCCTTTTCCTCGCTCCTGTAAGTGCAAGTCCACTGTGTGAGCAGAGCCTCCTCAAAGGAGGGAGAGGCACTTTCTCCCAGCATCAGGCCCCGGCTGGACAGTGTCCCTTCCAGAGCCCCTTCCCCGTAGCCGTAGCCGGGAGCCGCAGAAACAGGCACTAGGCCCTGTACATCTTGTTTATTTTGCAGCAGGTCTGAGGTGTCCGGGTTTTGACAGTAGAGCCCCTGCATGTTTCCACGGCAACCTGGACACGTCCCAGCAATGTTGTGAAAGAGCCACGGTTCAGCGGGGGCAAGGTCACGGTCGCGCATTGAATGCCGTGGGAGGGAAGTCCGGCACAGGCCTCCTGTAGGGCACTCGGACCTTTGAATCCGCGTTTGGCGCTGCGGCGTTTTCACGGAGCAGCGAGGCTGGCAGGGCCCCGTGCCCGGCAGCCTCTCCCCGCTGCTCTGCCAGCTGCACTTCATCCAGGAGCAGTGCATGTGCCGGGAGCTCACTGAGGGCGGTGTTGATGCGCATCTTTTCGCGGCGAGTTCAGAACGTCCCCGGGCCCCTGTGCAGGGCTGCGCCGGCTATACCACCCCCGAGCTCCTGGGGGCGCTGTTCGCATAGACGAAGACGCGCATGTCGCTTTCTAGAGTCCTGCGCCACAGCGCTCCTCCTGCAGTAAGGGTAGGAGGATGTATTTGGGATGCCAACAGCTCATTTATCCAGAACCTACTTTTTCAGTGACCTTAACTCTACCAAACACAAACAAGAGCTGGATGGGAAGCAGAAAAACCTTTTAAAGTTTTCCCAAAGCCAACGTTTTAAAATCACCCATTAGCAAGTTAATCAGGCCCTCAGTCTCTGGTGCATCTCTTGTTTGCTGTAACGAAGTACCACAGACTGAGTTGCTTATAAACAACCGGAATGTATCCCTCACAGTTCTGGAGACTGAGAGACTGAGGTCAGGGGTGCCAGCATGGCCAGGTTCTGGTGAGAGCCTTCTAGGCTGTAGACTGCCGACTTCTGGTATCCTCGATGGTTGGGCATGGGGGAGGCTCCTTAGTGTCCCTTTTATAAGAGCACTGAGCTCACTCATGAGGGCTCTACCCTCATGACCTCCTCATACCATCACATTGGGGGTTAGGATTTCAACATATAGATTTGAGGGGACATAAACATTCAGTCCATAACATCCCCCAAATCAGTTACCTGGTTCTTTGGTTACCTGGTTTCCCAGCCAGCAGAAGAGGAGAAGAGCCTGCGAGCAGAGTGGATGCCCCTCCCAGGCCACTTTTATTGGGCATATCCCCCTGCCCCTCTTTCACCCCTGGGAATATTAGCTGTTGTGGACTCACAGGTGTCCCCTTCTTAAGAGATTTGTCTTTGGCAGAACAAGATCCAACTCACCCACGGGATTACAAACATCCTGCCATCCCCACCCCAGGCAGCCCAGAGCCAACAGCTGACTGACATAGGGGTACCAAAGGCGGGCTGCTTTACCTCAAGGTGCAACCAACCTGGGTGCAGCAATTTCTAGCCGAGAGCACACCCTTGCTTAGATTTCTCCCTGCCCTGCTCTCTCCCTTCAGTGCCCTCCTCCTGAGAGCACTCCCTCAATAAACCATGTGCATCAGAACCCTTGTCTCAGTCTCCGCTTCTAGGAAACCTGAGCTAGAACTGAGAGCTTGGAAGAGAGGACGTGTTGATGCGCCACCACCCACTGTCATGTCAGACACTTGGGTATCATCTTTGACTTCTCCCTCTCCCTCACACCAAGACTTGCAACAAATCAACCCAAGACTTGCAAACCGTGCGCCTAATCTTGAGTCCGTCCCTTTGTCTCTGTGCCCTCTGATGCCACCCTTGTTCAGGCACCATCATTTCCCATGGGTCTTGCTGCTGCCTGTTGTGCTCCTCTCCAATCTGTTCTCCTCATGTCACCAGAAACAGCAGATCGGACCATGTCACTCCCTGGTCAAACTGCTCCATGACTTCCACTCTACTTAGAACACAGTCCTCCCTGACAAGACTTGACACCACCAGGCCTGTGCTGACCTCACCACTCTCATCTCTTTGCCATCCTTCCCCCTCACTCACCCCCAGCACCCCGACATCCTCATGCCCCTCCAGACTTCCGGAACTATCTGAGAGTGTCTTGAAGACGTGCAGAGATCTCTGATACCCTGGGCATGGTCTGTCTGGAAAGCTCTTCCCCACTTCTGCCTGGCCCACTCTTTCCTGCCCGTTCTTCAAGATGGGGTTTGGACATCATTTCCCACCAGAAGCCACCTGGATCTCTCTGTGTGTCCCCTTACTTTTATGTCTTTTATCAGAACAATCACTTGTATTCTTGGCGTCCTCAGGTATATGGGGTCAGGGAAGGGACTGTTTCATTCATGGCTGTATAATGAGCACTCAGTGATTATGTATGTAATAAACGAACAAAATGACAGCAGATGGCCTGATATCAAGAACTCAGAAATCATAGTCATTTGAGGCCACCTCGTGTGGGACAAAGAGCCCTGGCCGCTTACTTCCATGTCCCCTAAAGCATTCCTGCCTCAGAATCCAGAATGCTCTATTCCGACACAGAGAAGGAGAACTAGCGGGTTCTCTGGGGAATTTAATAGGACAAGTTCCAATTCCCTGCTCCTGTCACTCTGGCCTCCTTGAACAAGCAAGTAGATTGTATCTCAGGTCTGTGATTCCCTGTACCTGGAACACCCTCCCCAGACACCTGCATGGCCTGCTCCCCCACCTCCTCACCTGTGAGGTGACTCGAATACCCCTCAGTGAGACCTCCCCAGACCACACTATTTAAAACCTCAGCTCTCTGCACGCCAGCACCCAATCCCCTTCTCGATTTTGTTTGCCTCCACAGTAGTCATCACCCTCCAACATGCCAGTTATTTTACTTATTTGTGCTGTTTATTGTCTGTTTCCCAGTAGACCGTAGGCTCCATGAGGCCAGGGTTTATGGTTGTTTTTCTCCCCTTTTCATTCAGTGTTAGACCCCCAGCTAGCCCACTGCCTGGTAGACAACAGGCATGCGATAATCCTTTGTTGAATGAATGTGTAAGATGGAAGCATATGGCTGAGGATGGACACATAGGGCAGAGTAATGCAAATGTGAGACTAGGTTCAGGAAGCACAGAGCCTGGAAGCTTTGAAGCTGTGCTTAGCAGGTGGCCTGATGGTAAAAGAGAGCTTGGTGAAGACAGAAATGCTCAGTCCTGTCTTCTCTATCCGTGAAAATGATCTTAAAACCAGAAGGGAAGAGAGGCTTTTGTAATGGTATAAGTTAGCCCTGAGATGCTCATGAAGGAAGACAAGCCACTTTCTTCAATTTTTCTCAGTCACATCAAGCCTCCTCCTCCCCCTCCTTCCAGAGTGAGCAGGAAATCCAATCTCCATGATTTTGTGGAGGCCTCTTCTCCACAGTGTTATTCAATAGTCTTTGGGGGGAGGGTGCTTAAAAGTGCCCTGCATGCCACTCTGCAGTGGCTCTGTGCCCTGACCCAGGCCACGCATGAGAGGGCATGGGCCCCCCAGGCCACATGCTCACTCTCTCTTCCAGGCCACAGAGATCCATGTCAACTCCTGGTTAACAGGGAAGTGTGGTTCAAGAAAGTGGAGGAAATAGGCAGCTGGCACTGAAGGCGTTCCAGCAATTCAGAAAGGCAGGTTCCAGCGAGGACCTCCCGGGGGGGATGGGGAGGCTCACTGGAGGTGAGACAGTTAGGAATCTTTGAGAAATTGTAGGGAATGGTGAAGGGCAAGAGGACTATGGATATTCAGGGGGGGTGGGCACAGACCTAGGTGGATACCAAAAACTACAGACCGATGAATGTGACCTCGAGTACTAGCCTTTGTCTAGGTTAGATTAACAAACCAATGGCTTGTTATTAAGCTGATGTTTCACGTACATTAAGGAGAAGAATGAATGACTCCGGGGAGTTAACTTGTGTCCAGTTAACCTCATACCTCATTAAATTTTCTGAAAGACTGCAAAGCAGGATAAAAGAGGACCTTCACTTTGACAAGAGAATTAAGGAGTCTTCTTGATACTCATCTCTGTAGACAAATTGGGGACGAGTCATCCGTACCACAGACGTTGCACACTTACTGGGCTGTGCTAGACGTTGAAATGACAAAAATGAATAAAACATGGTCCTTGCCTCGGAGAAACTCAGCCTGGCAAGTGAGACAGCTACGTAAAGAAGTAATTATGATACACTTTGATAAATGCTGTAATTGAGTCATTTACAAACTGCTGTGTGCGACAGTACCAGCAGGTGACTTTGTTCTGGTTGAAGAACATTAATTATTCAACATCAAGGTGAGAGGATGTCTCCACTACTGTCCCACCAAGATTTATATCAATTCTATGTTGTCCAGACTCTTTCTAAAAACTTACACGAAGATATCAAAGTCATGTTGGTCAAATCTGCCAATGACATCAACTTGTGGGGGATTGCTAATACACTGGCCATGGATCAAGATTCAGAAAAACCTCCAAAGCCTAGAAAAGGCATGTCAAAACTAAAAGATAAAACTAAACAAGGAAAAATGTAAAGTCTCCACTTGTATTCAGATCTGATTTTAAGAGAAGTTCTGTGAAAGGATTCTAGAGGGGTTAGATGTCTGAAGGTCAGTGTAAACCAGTCTCATTGAAGGACTGCTAAAAGCTGAATGAGCAATTTGGGGGCTACAATAAGAGCAGTGTGATGTCCAGAACAAAGAAGGTATTAGTTCCACTCTATTTCATACTTATTAGGCTGCTTCTGGAATATGGTACTTGAGTAACTGAAGGTGCTCGACCATGGCGGCAAAGAGTCCATGAAAACTGAGAAGTAGCTGGAGACCCAGGGATCTGGGGCCGGCTCCATCCTGGCAGCACAGTAGAAGCCCCAAATGAGATCCATCCCTCTGTATGGTCCCTTGTCCCTCCTCAGAATGAAGGGGCCCATGCTGATGACAGCTCGTGCCCCCTGAACTAATGGGATCTGTGTTAGAAACTATTCTGACACTACTCTGACACTGTAAGCCAGCCACTCCTTTTCTTTCCCCAGCTAGGAGGAATGACTGGTTTCCTTTTGCTCAAGTCTCTTGGGTATTTTGAGGTTTCCCTGTACCAGTTTCCCTAACCTCAGCTGGTGCCTGATGCTGGCTTCCTGCCCCCTCTGTTCCAGTCCCCCATTTCTGAAGATCAGGCTCTGTTCCCCCTCCACCAGTCACATCACTGATGGAGTCTCTGAGATAAGCTGGTCTTGTGTTGGCACTGCTCTGCTTTTGCTCACCTGTCCTTTCCATCCTGCCCCAATTTCTGCTTCCTTGGATCTTGATGGCTGCTGGACGTGGCTGTGCCAAGCCCCCAATTGACCTCTAAATGTTAGCTTCCCTCTTCTGCCTCATGCCTGCTCCAACCAGTGCAACACGTGCAAGCACACATTTCTGTGCACATGCACACTCCTATTCACAACCCACCAATTCCCCTGCCCTGGGCTGTTCTCCCAGCCCATCAAATCCAGAGGCCTTTGATCTACTGCCAGGGGGTAAGCCAGGACAGATGGGTAAACTCTATGGCAGAATTCAGCTTAGTAAGAGAAACAATGCTGTTAAGACTCTTTGGCCCAGGAATATTGTGGAAGGGATTTCTACATTTGTGGGGAGTTAGACCAGGCCAGTGTCCCCAAATCTGGCTATACACCAGCTCGTTTAAATGCAGATTCCAGGGCCTACTCCAGACCTACTGTGTTAGAATTCAGAGTGGGAGATAGAAATCTATTCTCAGTGAGTTTATCAGATTATTTGATGATGCTAGTCCTGAGACTAGCATCTGGATTAGAGGATCTTGCCTCTAAAGTGAAGATCGCATTTATGCTTTTTCATAATGATGATTCTTGAGAGGTCAAGGTCAAGATGTTATTCCCTAACACTGCTGGCAAAGTTGGGAGTGTGCTGTTCTTCACACTCAAGGATGCCGTTGCTGCTGTGGATCACTTCCTGCTAGTGTGGCAGCTGAAAGGTCAAGCGCCTGAGCACCAGGCCTTTCCAAAGGCTGCACTCCCGGGCGTTTCAGGGGAATTTCCTGGGGGCACTGGCACGGCCTTGTCTTGTGAGCACACCCTTGGTCATGGCCTGCCTCTGCCGGTGCTGGTAACAGCCCTGAACGTCTGCTTCCCTCCTGAACTGGTGAGCCCTGTATGTGAATCCGTGGGGTCAGGGCCAGGAGCCAGCACGTGACAAACAGCTGTTGTGGTTAGTTGTGCAGGAGATTGGACTGCATCTCCATTGGGAGATCAGCCCATCCTCCTCTGTCTCACAGCCTGGCCTTGGTTTTCCTTCTCCCTAAAGAAAAAGGAGAGTTGAACCCCCAGCATTTAGTACTTGAGATTAACATCTCTCTGTAATTAAATATATAACACACACATATATACTGTGTATATATTTTTATCTATCTATCTATCTATAATGCCTGACATTTGTCTGGCCAATTCCTAGCCCTTCTGTCAGGGGCATATGCTCTCTTTTCTTCAATATATCACTTTGCCACAAATGAAATTTTTCCCATATCCAAAAAAAAGGCTAATAATAACATTATCCATAGTTACAGTAGAACAATTTACTTCTTAGTGTTACATTTCATCCCACCATACACAGATAAATACATGCAAATTAGCTAGAACACATTTCATTAACGCTGGATTAAAAGGGACAACCTTTACTGAACGAGCCCAGAACAGTTGTAGCCATAGCTGCAATAACCTACATGTTGGGGACAGAGAGAGGACAGGCAGAGAGGAAGGATCCAAGGGCTTAGATGTCCCTAGAGCTCTTCATGGGAATGAATGTGCATTCAAAAGTCAGAAATCCCACAACAGCTGCTTGGTGCCAGTGATGCCCATGAAATCCGCCCCCGCTAAATCCAGGGCTGTGGTGGGATTTCCGCACGCACTTGGAGGCAAAACAAGGATTTTCTAATATCAAAGCAACACACCAAGGGAGTCAGAGACTCTTTGGAGCTCTTGAAAACAGAAAAACATGTGCGGGTCCCGCTCATCCCACCATCTGCAGGACAGTGAAAGCATGGTGCCCTCCCCCCAGCCCTGCCAAGGAGCTCCGAGGCACTGAGGGCCCCCTTGTCTGTCTCACAAAGCACTGGAAAGGTGTGCACACAGCACAGGTAAGCATCACATCCTGTAAGAGGCATCACTGATGGACAAGGAGTCAGAAGAGCAGAAATCCTGCCCCGCTGGGCTTTGAGGCTCCTTGGCTGGCTTTGACAACCACTCCCTTAGTCCGCGCAGTGCCCAGCCCTACAGGGGCTGTCTATCACTCTTGCTCTTGGGGGAATCACATCTATGTTTGTCACCAGTTTTATCAGCCTGGTCTGTGAGTCATATTGCACATCAGGTGGATCATGGGAGCAGCAATGGGAGCGTGGCTCGTTGTCAATTCCTGGCTGCAAATCAAGTGTGGGGTGTTGGAGGTGGGAGCAGGGAGATGGTGTGTGGATGGGGCCAGCTATACAAGTAGCTGGTGCAATGGGAGGGTCCTCAGAAAAGTTCCCATGCCCTAAAATATCTTTCTCAACAGGAGACTGTGGTGCCTGAATTCCCACCATTACAGTTACTTTTTCAATTAAATTACTGCATAAAGCCACTGCTCAACCGGAAGGAGTAAGGAGTTAATGCAATAATTCTATGAACGGTTGTCTAGTCCCAGTTAATTTATAAGATTAGTCAAGTAGATCTAGCAGAGACCAGGGACAGGTAAGCTTTGATGGGAGGGAGTCAGGACCATAGGTGTGGCTTGCAGGAAGCCCCACACCTGTGCAGACACGTGGAGAATGAGGACACTGGGCAACTAGTGGGGGGTGGGGGTGGAGGGCGGGAGGAGCAGAACAGGTCACAATAGGCTGGGGGTCTTGAGAATAAATAATTGTCATAACAGAAGTGATGTCACAGTGGACTCTACACACAATTTCTATCTGTTAAAATGAGGTGGAGGAAATGAAAGTAGAATTGGTTTAAAAAGCAGCACAATATCGTCCTGAAAAACAACTTGTTTCATCCCCAGAAATCATTTGTTGATTGTTATGCTCAGGATCTGGACAAAAGAGTACCGCAGATTCAATCTCTGCCTCCTTCAAAGCTGGCCAATCAAAGAGGGACACATAACTGGGACACCAAGAGCAGGAAAAAACATCTAAACGTGAATGGGCGGTGAGATATTTATAGCATGTGTAACTCTGGAATGCACAGCTGCAATCGCAGCACAGCTGGGAAATGAGCAATGGGCAGACCAATCAGTCAATCCATCCTTCATTCTGTCCCTCAGCATTCAGAGTGCCAGCCAGTGGCAAGCCCTGCACTGGGAGTCTTGAAGTGTATAAAGACGAAAAAAATATGGTCCTTACTCTTAAGGAGGTTATTATGCAGAGGAGAGTAAAGGCATACACACGATGGAGTGGTAAGAGCACAGACATGAAGTCAGGCCACCATCAGAGTTCAATTTCATGGTGCCACTCTGAGCGACTGTTTCGTCTTCTGTAATAAGGGGTAATAGTATCCACCTCTCAGGGTTGTGTAATTATTGAAGAAGCTTATAAAAAGTCCTAATGCAATGACCGATCTAATAAATGTTAGTTTCCCTCCTTCCTTCTGCAAATATTCTAACGCAAGGTGGAAAGTGATGTGGCAGACGAGAGGTAAAGAAAAGTGCTCTGCGAGTTCAGAGAATGGAGGTGCAATTATTTACAGCTGGAGAGCTCAGAAAAGAGTTCACGGAAGAGGTGGCGTGTGAACTTAACTTTGAAGATGGGCAGATTTAGATATGTAGAAACAAGGGATGAGGAGTTCCAGACAGAGGGAACAACATGGACAAAGTCCAGGGGCAGATGAATGTTGGAGTGGTAGACAATGTTGGGGATAAGCATGGGCCATGTCACTGAGGGCCCTGATGCTGGCTAAGGTTAAACCTCAAGTATAATGAATGGTATTTTAGCAGGAAGGTGAGATTGGTCAGAGCTATGCTTTATAAATATTAATCTTATAGCTGGGTTTCTTATCAACTGGAGAGGGATTCTTATCAATTCTAGAGACCAGAAGGTATGACATTAGAAAATAACGGTCTAAACTGTGGAGGTGAAATGGAATAAAAGGTAGCTGGGAGATTCATTAAGCAGGATGTATGGGTGAAGAGAGCAGAGGAACACATATCTTTGATATGTGTAGCTTTAGTGACTGGAAGGATGGTGGCCCCTTTAACAGAAACAGGAGAAATACAGACGGCAAAGGAGATGTGGATGTCAAGCTGATGGAGTCTATTCTGGACGATTTAGACTTCTGGGAAGAAAGGACCTGCAGGCACCTCAGATACTGAACTGGAGCTCAGAAGAGAGGTCCCAGGTGGAAGGATCTGTTTGCGTGTCATCAACGTCAAGGTCGATGGAGATGATGAAGAGAAAAGAAGAGGGCTGAGGACAGAGCTCTGGGACGTGGACATCGTGACAGTGGAGGAGGACGAAGTGAGAGAGGAGGAAGGCACGTCAGACAGACCGGAGGACAGGACAGTACAGCCTTATGGAAGCCAAAGAAAGGAGGGCTCCTGGAGAGGGGGAGGTCGCTAGTGACCAACAGAGCAGAGGGGCCAAAGAAAATGAGGAACAAGAGTGTAGGTTTGCAGTTCAAAGTTCAGCGACAGTGTCTCTTTTATACTGTGATTCATTTTTGTTGATGGAATTTATTTTTGCTTTTGGATTCTGCACAGATAGCTTTTGTAATAACAACAACAAAAATTACTAATGATCTTAAAGAGGTAAAACCCAGATTATAAAAATCTAAGAGGAGAGTGTAAAGTTAGGAAGTATAAGCAATGATTGTAGTTGCTCTTCAAGAAGTTTCACAACCAAGAGAAGGAGAAAGATAGCCCAAGTAAGAGCAGAGCCAAGGGAAGGTGGCAGTGATGCGGTAGAGCCCTCCTACCTTTGGGAGAGCTGGTTATTAAATTTTCAAGAATTCTGTGAGCTTCTTGTTAAACTGGCTTGAAACACTCCCATGATACACTACAGAAATGGGCAAATGCTACAAATCAGCCACCTCCCCTCCCCCCAGCCAGTTGTTAAACACTTTACCATGATTAAGATGGAGAAGGCAAGAATGTTTCTAGCCTGGGTGGATGAATACAATGGAGGGAGAGACTGAAAAGTGGGTTAAGGTAGAGGAATAGGAGGTTGGGAGAAGGGAGGGGAAGCAGTTCCAAGGTTTAGCGAAGCCTCAGGTGTCACCACGCCAAGTGGGGATACAGAGGTTACAGAGGATGCAGGATTGTGAGGACAGGATGTTGGAAGCGTCACTGCATGGGCTCAGATAAAAGAGTTAATAAACCTCCTAACCTACCTGACTCAATTGAGCTAATAAGCATCAACTCCATATCCCAGCAACTGAAAGATATTAGATCAAACTAAAAAAAAAAAAATTATTCTTAGGGGAAAAATAATTTTAAATGAAGCTGGAAAGCCAAACCCTCATTGTGTTATGTTATTTCTTCAAGTTGTTGGGCTTAATGCCTTAGAAGTTTCCTCACTGCCAACGTTAAGACGTGTGGTGGTAATCCCTGAGATTTATAAATCTGCTCAATTGCATTACCTAGGAGAGGACCTCAGTCATCCAAAATGAGAAGAACTGGACAAGAAGGCACATTATGAGTCTGAGTGAACATGATCCCCAAATATAACACACCCTGCATGTTCTTACCTAGGAGAAAATGAGCCATCTGGCTAGACACGGCTACAATCGTCAGAACGTGAGGGTAAGCTCTGAAACCCGGTCCTGTGGAGACCGTAACCCTAAAACCAGATTTGAAGTTTCTTTCCTCAAATAAGATGTTTGATATTTGCTCTTTCCTGATATTCCTATGATAGATTCCTTGACTTTTGAGAATCTTTATTTAATTTAAAAGGAATTACAATAAAAGTACATTTTATCCTAAATATATTTAATCTTCATTATATGTTTTATTAGTGTTCTGTGTAGGATCACATACACACACAAGAAAGTACAAGGAAGGGTGGGAGAGAAAGAAAAAGAGAGACAGAAAGACGGAGAGAAGGACCCAAAAGAATATATTTGGCCAGTTCAGGGGGCCAGGAACCAGGTGTGATTGAAGAACATTCTGTAATGACCTCACATCTCTCTCAGGTCCCCTTCCCGGGCTGTTGAAAACAAAGGAATTTCACAACGCTTCAGGGCTGATTGTAGGAGAGAGCTACCAGCTGCTTCCTCAGTTAAGATGGCAGACCCACAGGCTCCTAGGCATATGTCAATAAACCTACTCTCAAATACCTCAGGAAAGACGTTCTCAGGGCAGCTGAGGACACTTGGTCCTATTCCCTTCCATCAATAGTGTCTTTGACTAACGCACGTGGCCCTCTGCTGCTGAGGTTTCCAGCAGGGAATTCTTTGCAACTCTATATGATACATCATCTGGCCCATAAACAAAAACCTGCTTTTCTTTCCTTTGAAGATAAACAGTGTTGTCAATGGACGGGGGAGGGATTTCAGTTCTCAAAGTGAGCCGGAACCCAAGATATTGTACTTAAGGTCAGGGAATGGTCATTCTCTTTGATTGACGGTTTAACTAAGGAGACTTGCACTATCATAGCTCAATGGAAATTAACTTGGAAATGTGACATGCTGTGAAAAGAAGCAAAAACGACATTGCAAAGAGAGGAATAATAGTCATAACAGAATCTAAAAAAATGTGAGGTGGGTAATGAGAATTTCTCGGTATGTCCCTGGCACTGTCCCCAGGCAGGAGGTTGGGAGGGTAACATGGTGTCTGGTCTGCCTGGCAATCTTACTGTGAACTAATAATTTGCTATGTTGGTGTATAAAGTGGTGTGAATCTGTTCACCAGGATTTGAATAGCTCTAGGTTGTAAGAGAATTTCTAAATTTATTTAAAAAAAACAGCAATAAAAGTGAAGGTTAATATATACTGAGACTTCACTATGGGCCAGGCACTGTGCAAAGAGCTTTGTATACACGGTGTCATTTAAATTTCAGAACAGCACTATCACTGACACCTCCACCTCCACCACCACCACCACCACCACCCGCATTTTATAGATAATGAGATTGAGGCTTCCAGAGGTTAAGTAACTAGCCTAAGGACAGCAGCTCATAAGTGGCAGAGCTGGGATTTGAGTCCAGGGTTTATCTGGCTCCAAAATCCACGCATTTAATCACTGACTGAGACTCTGAGGCTCAAAAGACCTGGGTGTAAAGACACATAATAGAAAGAGATCTTCACAGACCAGAGTTCAAAGCCCCATTCTGCAAATGAGATTCCGTGTAACCTTAGACAATCACTTATGTTTTCTGAGCCTTGGTTTCCTTACCTGTAAAGTAAAGACTAACTAATAAACTAGTAGTATCTACTTCAAAGTTATTATGAGAATTAAACAAAACAACACACATAGACTGCCTTGTTCATGCAATGCTGGGCATGCATTACCCCACTGGATCAAAGACTCTCAAGTCTCTCCCCACTACTCATTCTCTTGTTCATTCCTTTCTTCATTCATTCACTCATTCATTCATTCATCAACAAGTTATTGAGAACCTATAATGTCCCAGTCACTGTTCTAGGAGCTAGGAACATAACATGAAATGACAGTCTTCAACCTCAGAGTTCACAGTCTTGTTAAGAGATAGGCAAGTAATGGGGTTCTGGACCCAATTCCAATGTGTGGATGGGGGGTTCCCCCCACACCAAGCAATTCTCCAACACCAGCTTAGGGTCCTACAATTCAACTAATTCTGACACTATCTGCCCAGATAGCATCAGATTCCATAGGTAAAGGGCTCGGTCCCACAAGACTGCCCTCAACTTCAAAGGCCAGTCGCAAGCCCAGGTTGTTCCTTGTGCTTCTGACCAACTGGCTATAAATCAGAGGTTCCCACAACTCCCTCCTTGGGTTCGATTAAGTTGCTAGAGCGGCTCACAGAACTCAGGAAACTCATTTACTCACTAGATTACCAGTTTATTACAAAGGATATTAAAGGATACGAATCAACAGCCAGATGAAGAGATACATAGGGCGAGGTCCCCAACAAAGGAACTTTGTCCTCATGGTGTTTGGGGCCCGGCACGGTGGCACATGGAAGCGTTCTAGTTCCCCAACTTGGAAGCTCTCTGAACTCTGTCCTTTTGGGTTTTTATGGAGATTTCATTACATAGCCATGATTGGTTAAATCATTGGCCACTGGTGATTGAATCAACTTCCAGCCCCTCTCCTCTCCCCAAAGTTTGGGTGGTGGTTGGGGGGAGCTGAAAGTTCCAAGCTTCTATTCATGGTTGATTCCCCTGGCAACCAGTCCCCCTCCTTAGGTACTTTCCAAAAGTCACCTCATTAATATAAACCCAGTTGCGGTGGAAAGGGGCTTGTTATGACTAACAAGACACCAATTTTACCTTTACAGCTCTAAAGCAATTTCAGGAACTGAGGACAAGAGATCGAATATAACAAAAGGTGCTCCCACTGCTCTCACCACTCAGGAAATTTGGGAGCTCTGAGCCAGGAACTGTGGACAAAGACCAAAGATATATGAAAAATACAGTTTGGTCATCTGAATGACCAAATATATATTTCTTATAAATCACAATATGGCAGCAAGCAATTCTACCGTGATAAGATCATTGCTTTCATGGAAATATGAGCGAGTGTAGCAGGAACACAGCAGAAGGAGCCCCCAGGATGCCTGGGAGAGCCAGAAAGAGCTTAACACAGGAGGCAAGTTTGGCTTTGCCCCGAGGCTTAAACAATGAGTTGGAGTTAGGCAGACAGAAGTGAGGAAGATTTCTTCCAAGAAGAGAGAAGAGCATGTGCTCATATCAGGAAGATATGAAAGAGCTTGACAAGTCTGAGGAAGTACAGGGGTCAGAGATTACTGAAAGGCAGCCCCTCGGCAGTAACAGGATGAGCTGGAGCGGGACCTGGGGTCTAAGCATGGAGATCACTAAAGTGCATGCTGAGGAGCAGACTCTCCTATGGGGCCTTCCAGCTCTGAAGCTCTAGTATTCCATGAGTAACAGAGGAGCTCAACTCTCTATCTCAATTCAGTTAAACTAATTTCTATTGAGGGACCTTTAGGCATAATCTTTGGCCTTTAAAGAGTCTATAGGTAAAATCTTCGTCCTTGAAGTATCGATAAGCAACTGTTTTTTCCAGCAAGTAATAAACGTCCTGGAGCTCTGCAACCTCCTGGGCAGGAGTTTTTCCCAGGCATGATCCCTGCAGAGTCTCCTTTTCTTCCTCCTCCATCAGCAAGACTCTTCATCACACTCTGTTTGGATCTAAGACCCCTGAGGCCTCCACATTTAGTTCCCAGAACTTTGAGGCCAACCAACCCCACCCACGCCTCTCATCCCTGCCATCCTAAGTCACCAGCCAAGACATGGGCCTCACGGTGTCCTCACATGCCCAGACCATGCTGTGCTTCCTTTCCCCTGATTCCCAGCAGCTGCTCTCCTCCCTCCTAACTCCTGCCCTGCTATCCTCCAGATCAGTTTTCCTACCATCTTCAACCTCTTCCACCTCCTAGCCTTATAGGAAACCTGGCCGAGCCCCAAAAACATCCCCCACCCTCTCTCTGAAGTGGAGACCCCATTTTCCTTTATACTCTGAACGTCTTAGAGCCCTTGGGTGCCAGCAACACCCCTGCTCCTTATTACTTCTTTCAGACCACGACTCTGCTACTCTCACGTTCAAACTTCTCCTTTGATCCAGGCCATATTCACCATACATATAGCTGACATCTTCTGACCTTCTTATCCTCTCTTCCCTCATTCATTGAGGACTTTGACACTTCGTTCATGAAACTCCTCTCTACCCACATCATCCTGCGGACTTTAACACTCATGGAAAGACTCCCACAAGATCATAGCCTGGGCACCAATGAACTTCCCTCTCCTTCACATCAGTCTCCCACTCCCAGAGCCATAGGTTGGATCTTGGCATCACCCAGAACTGTCTTCCCTCTGAAATCTTATACTTGAGTACCCTACTCCTGACCATTACCTACTATCATCCTAGCCTATCAATTTATCTGTTTACCACACTCACGAAGACCCAGTAAATCTCTGATCTTTCTGTTTTTCTCTCATCAATTTTCTCAACATGGCTCCACTTTTTCTCCATCCAGCCTAGTTCCTGGAGTTCCTCACTTTCTCCACTCTGTTAATAAATCTCCAAGTGTCCTCCCCGCCTTGCCTTTCTACCACATCTTCCTTTTTACATTCAAATCTTGGATCAATCCAATAATCCGTTTTCCTGGTTACCACACATAGGCAGTTCAATGCTGATGCAGAAAAATCATAACCATTTTAGACAGATGACACGATAGATGTATGGAGTCCAATCTTCAGTGCCCTTGTCAATTCACAGATTAGCTCCCTTTCCAATACCTTGTAGCCAATCCAACTTTCACTTCTTTCCTCAAACCCATTAAGAAATGAGTCTTCAGCCATGAACTCCCTCAACTTCCTGACCCAAACCTCTAAAATTATCTGTATCTGTACTTGCCTTCTACTTCCTTCCTGCATTCCCAGAGGGAAAGGTGTTCTCTTTCTATTTCTATCCTTCCTATCCCCTCCATGACTAACATCTTTCTTCACTGGGCCACTCTTCTATATTTTCAACTTCTACTCCACTGGCTTTTCCTCAACAGCCTATGAAATTTGTCACGTCTCTTCAATATTTTAAAAAACAAATACTTTGATCCTGCATTTCTCCCTACCTACTCGCTACCTTTCTCTCTCTTCCATTTCACAAGCAAACTGCCTGCTTACTGTCTCCGTTTCCTTCCACCTCACTCATTGCTTGGCCTTTTGCATTCAGGCTCTGACACCACAACTTCATAGCAACCACTATGGCATATAGCACCAACAATCCCCCATTTGGCAATTCCAATGGACTCTTTCTTGTCTTCATTGTGTTTGACCTCTATGTGGCATTTGACAGTTTGATCACCTCTTTCTCCAAATGTTCCCTTGTTCCTTCACTTCTCTCCACTACACTCTCCTGGTTCATCTCCAGCTCTTTGACTATTATTTCTCAGCTTCTATTAAGGCTTCCTGTTCTCTGCTCCTCCCTTTCATAACTACATGCCTTCCCTGCTATGCTGTCCTCCTCTCCGCTTCCAGAATAATATTTACAAAACACAAAACTGAATATATTTATTACAGTTTAAAACTATTCAGTAGTTTCTTTTTGTTTACAGGATAAAACTGATGCCCTAGTATGTGGTATGAGACCCTTCAATCTCTGCTGCCATCCACATTTCATCTACAGACATGCTATACCTGGAACCTTATGTTTCAACCAACCACCTGCATTTCTTGGAATATGTCTAGCTATTTCTGGCTTGTGAGGTTTTGTTCTTCTGCTCTTGCTGCCTAGAATTGCTTTTCTCTCCTTTATTACTTGGCAAATGGCTACCTATCTTTCAAGACTTGGCTCAAACACCATCTAGCCTGCTCTCTTTCCTCTGGTTAGAATCAACCTTTCTCTATCCTATGCACAGTCTCTAGCATAGCACTTGCAATGCTTTACTGCACTTATTGTTTTGATTGCAAGCACTCGCAGACAGGGTTATGTCTGATTCATCTTGATATTCCCAGCATTGTGCCTGGCAGACAGAAGACTTCAATAATATTTTGTCTGCTTTCTTGAAATATAATTTACATATAATTTTTAATTAAACAATTAAAAAAAATTTTTTTTTTTGGTGAGGAAGATCTGCCCTGAGCTAACATCCGTTGCCAATCTTCCTCTTTTTGTTGAGGAAGATTAGCCCTGAGCTAACATTTGTGCCTATCTTCCTCTATTTTATATATGGGATGTTGCCACAGCGTGGCTTGAGGAACGATGTATAGGTCCGCACCCGGGATCTGAACATGCAAACCCTGGGCCTCCAAAGCAGAGTGTGTGAACTTAACCACTATGCCACCACGCCAGCCCCTTAAATTTATCAATTAATTTTTAATTAAACAATTCAGTGCATTTTGACAAATGTATATGGTTGTGTACCATCATCATGATCATGATGTAGAATATTTCCATCTCTCCAAAATTTCCCTCACGCCCCTCTGTATTCAATCCCCTCCTCCTATCTCCTGACCCTTGGCAACTTCTGATCTGCTTTCTATCACTATAGTTTTGCCTTTCGTAAAATTTCATATAAGTGAAATCAAATAGTATATAGCCTTTGAGTCTGGCTTCTTTCACTTAGAATAGTATTTGAGCAATTCATTCATGCTGATGCATGTGTCTCTAATTCATTCCTTTTTCTTTCTGAGTAATATTCCATTGTATGGATATACCACAATGTGTTTATCTATTCACAGGTTGATGAACATTTAAGGTATCTTCAGTTTTTGGCTGCTATGAACGAAGCTGATAAGAACGTTTGAGTGCAATTTGTTGTGGACATATGGTGGGATTGGAATTCCTGGATCATATGTTAAGTGTATGTTTCAGTAGAAACTGCCAAACTTTTTTCCCAAGTGACCACAATATTTTTCATTCCAACCATACACAGGAGTTCCAATCATTCCATATCCTTGTCACAGTCTTTTTTTTTTTTTTTTTTTTTTTGTGAGGGAGATCAGCCCTGAGCTAACAACCATGCTAATCCTCCTCTTTTTGCTGAGGAAGACCGGCTCTTGCCACAGTCTTTTTAATCTTAGCTGTTCTAGTGGGTGTGAAGTGGTATCTCATTGATTAATGATGTTAGCATCTTTTCATGTGTTCATTTGCCATACACATATCTTCATTGGTAAAATGTATTTTAAATCTTTTGCCCATTTTTTAAAAAGTTGGGTGGTTTGCTTTCTTTTTATTTAGTTCTATACATTCTTTATATATTGTGGATACAAGTCCTTTGTCAGATATATGTTTTGGAAATACTTTCTCTCAGCCTGTGGCTTGCTTTTTAGTTTTTTTAGCAATATCTTTGAAAGAGCAGAAGTCTTAAGTTTTGATGAAATATAATTTACCAATTTTTGGTTTTTGTGTCCAATAAATTATTGCCTAGCCTAAGGTCACTAAGATTTTTCTCCTATGTTTTCTTCTAGTAGTTTTATAGTTTTAGTTCTTTTATTTACACCTATGTTCCATTTCAAGTTAATTCTTGTAAATGGTATGATGTAAAGGTCGAGATACATATATATCAACTATGGCTATGCAGTAGTTTCAGTATCATTTTTTGAAAGATTATCTCTTCTCCATTAAATTGCCTTGGCAATTTTGTCAGAAATCAAATGCCGTATATTTGTGGGTCTGTTTGGGGAGTCACAACTCTGCTTCATTGAACTACATGCCTATCTTTATGCTGATTCCACACCATCTTGATTACTGTTGATTTGCAACCAGGGAGTGTGAGTCCTCCAAGTCTGTACTTCTTTTTCAGAACTGTTTTGACTATTCTAGATCCTTTGCATTTCCATGCAAATTTTAGGATCAGCTTGTTGATTTCTATAAAAAGGCTTGCTGGGATTTTGATTGGTATTGGTATTGCACTCAATCTATACGTTAATTTGGGAAGAAATGGCATAATTTTTGTTGAATGTGTAAACTCTTTCTACACACAAGGTGCTTAAACCCATTCAGTTTGTACAGCACTTTATAGTTTACAAAGCCAATTCACGTTTGTTATCCTGTTTGATCCACCTAAGAACCCTGTAAAGGTCAGAGGGAAATGCTGGCCTCGCTTTGCAAATGAGCAAACAATCTCAGGAGACTTGACTCAGGTCAACTAGTGGGTATGTGGTGGCGCCTGTCGGTCTGGCTTTTTCATTTCACTTCTACAGTATATTTGATGCTTGATCCTGTAAATATTGATCCAGTGCATCTATAATGCTGGCACGTAGGCCTAGGCAGAGAAGACCTGGCAACACAGCAAATTCAACCCTACATTTTCACTTCCTTTACTTGGGTAGAGAGGTACCCAGAGACCCAGTCACCCCCGCTAAGTTTCAGAGCAGCTTCTCGTGCATCAGAATCATGTGGGGAGCTTTAAAAATGCAGATGCCTAAGCCTTACCCCCAAGATTTTGATGCAGTTGTCTGAAGTAGGGCCTAAGTATCAATATTTCATAAAAGTTTCCCAGGTGATCCTAATATTCAGCCAGGTTTGAAAACTGCAATTCTGGGGTTTCCAAGGAAAGGAAGAGGAGGAGAGTCAGAGGAGAGATTTCTGAGAGTTGGGGAAAGAGTGAAAGGTCTGTGGGTCAGGGGTCACAGGCATAATGGGCCCTCTGATTGGAAGGGAAGGAAGATGAGAGAGCTGGATAGAAGGTCTTGCCAAATTCCTTAGCAGAATCAGGAGAAGATACTAAAAATATACAAAACCCCTCTGGGGATTGATCCCTTTAAAATATCCTTACCTTTAAAAATATCCTTACCCTCTGCAGCCTCTATGGAAAACGGTATGGAGATTCCTCAAAGAATTAAAAATAGAGATGCCCTATGATCCAGCCATCCCACTACTGGGAATCTATCCAACGCACCTGAAATCAACAATCCAAAGAGGCTTATGCACCCCTATGTTCATTGCAGCATTATTCACCATAGCCAAGAAGTGGAAGCAACCTAAGTGTCCCTCGACTGACGACTGGATTAAGAAAATGTGGTATATATATACAATGGAATACTACTCAGCCATAAAAAAAGAAAAAATCGTCCCATTTGCAACAACATGGATGGGCCTGGAGCGTATTATGTTAAGTGAAATAAGCCAGAAAGAGAAAGACAAACACTGTATGATCTCACTCATATGTGGAATATAAACCAACACATGGACAGAGAAAACTGGACTGTGGTTACCCGGGCAGTGGGCGTGGGGGGTGGGCACAAGGGGTGAAGGGAGTCATATATGGGGTGATGGACAAACAAAAATGTACAACCCAAAATTTCACAATGTTAGAAACCATTAAAACATCAATAAAAAAAAATATATATCCTTACCCTCACTGAGTAGTAAGAAATTAGTCTCACAGAATCTGATAAATTCATAACAGGAAAGGGTTGGAGATTATTTTGTCCAATTTTCTTATTTCACAGATAAGAAAACTGAAGTCCTCCGAGGCTAAGGACTGCGTTAAGCACTGTCCACCCAGTGCGGACAGAGCCAGGACTGGAACTCAGCGCTCAGGCTCCCAGCGGGGCCTCCTTCCACTTCTCTGTGGAGCCTGAGCTCACTCTTTGCAGGGAAATAAAGCCAACTGGGACGCAGGGGCTGATTTCGAGTTCATGGGCCATTCCGACCACTGGCTCCCGAGGCTTGGTGCATCCGTCACCGGGGAATTTAAACTGTAGATTCGGAGTGCAGCCTAGAATCCACATCTTTGGGGTGGAGACTGGGAATTTGATTCAAACCGCTCACTTCTCTTCCTTTCTTCCCTCTGGCCGGTTTTGTTTAGTGTTCATGAACTCCGGGGTCTGGAGAGGTCTGACACTGGTGTCCTCGGCAGCTCCTAGACTTGGTGATTATCTGTGAATTTTACTTACTGAAATGTCTATGGCCCCATGCATACTTAGGAGTGAACAACACCAGATTTATACACTTGTGCAACGGAGGTTTTATTCTCATTTGCACGAGCTAAGACACAGACTTAACATGGCAATCGTTTTAAGGGCACCGAAAAGCTGATACCAAGACGGGAGCTTTGGGCAACGACGGAAAGGGCAGGATCTGCCCCAGCTCCCGTGAGTGCTCTGCGGGACAGACAGGTGCTCAGGGCCGGCAGGCGCTGCCCGGACGGTGGGCACCGGGGCGCGGCGGGAGGCTGAGCGGAGGCTGGGGCCGCCCCGGCGGACTCGGGGCGCCCCCGGCACCCCGCTCTCGGCCCTGGTGCAGGCGGCGCCGGGCGGGGGCGCGCGAGAGCCCAGGGTGGTCCTCGCCGTCGCTCGGTGGGTCAGCCTCCGCTCCCCTCCCGCCCCCCCGCGTCTTCCGGGTGCCCCCGCCCCCCGCCCCCGGCGCTCCTCGGGCTCCCAGCCAGCGCGCGCTGCCGCTCTGCGGGGTCATGTCTCAGCGCTCCTGTGTCCTCATCTGCAAAAGGGAGAGCTCGCAGCGACCTGGCACGATGCTGCAAGCGTCAATGGGTCAGCAGCTGTGAAGCGCTCGGAGCAGTGCCCTGAGCAGGGCCTGGCTCGGGACGTATTGGCTGTTATTATCATTTGAGAGTGCCGGGTCCCCGGTCTCTGCGTGTCCCCAGATGGTCCCTCCTCGAAGGAGGAGCCGCCGCCCGGCCACCTCTCTGCAACCCTGACCCCGTAGTCTGAGCTTCCCTGCTTTCCACTCCCCTCTTGGGAGCCTGACTGATCGTTCTCGCTTCCTTTCTGATTCACTCCCTCAGACCCGGGGTTCTCAACCCTTCCCCACATTCCAATTAAACGCACCAGCGCCGGGGCCCACCATCACACCGGTTAGGCCAGAATCCGGGGACTGGAGGGGGCGCCAGGCATTGTTTTAAACATGCTTCCCGGGTGATTATACTGTGCAGCTGGGGTGAGAACTGCTGCCTTAGACCTACAGTTTCTGGGAATTCCTGGGCGGGTAGAGGGAGACCACGTGCCCACGGGCCTCTGGCCTCTGAGCTCCTGCTTCCGTGGGCGGAAGTGAAACTCTTCTCTCACCCTCCTACACACACACACACAAGCGCGCGCGCACAGGCGACATCAAGGGTCATGGGAACCCAGAGAAGAGGTTTATATCACATCAACACAACTACGAACTTAAGCTCCTTAGTTCTTAACTGGCCTTTGCCCTCCCCATCACAGGGGCCTCTCGACTGGCTCATTACTCAGTTTCATACTAGCTGGCCCACCAGCCTGTCTTCCCCGCCTGTCTCTCCTCACTCTCCCTCTACCCCCTTCAAATAAGTCTCCTGCTTGGAGACTCTGCCCTCTGCTTTGTGGCCTGGGCCATTGCTGACCCCTCCACCTTGGCCTCACCCTCCACCCAAGTGCCTTAGCTAGGCGTGTTCCCAAAGGCAGCTCCACTAGAAGAGGTGCCAGTTCTTAGGGAACATTCACCTGTCTCCTCTCCTGTGTCCTGGGTTCCTCCTGAGGCCCTCCCACATGCCCGCTCTCTGCTAGGCCCCTCCTCCTCGCTGCCCTGGGTGCTCCTGGCAGCCCTGGCCTGCTGAGCTGAGCTGTGAGGCTCAGAGCAGGCGGACAGGTCAGCTCCCACCTTCAGTGGCCATCACCGTGTCCTTGGTACCTGCCCTTGAAAACGCCTGGCCAAGGGCCTCAGGGTTTGCATGTCACAGAAGCAAGAAATGATACCCTCTGGACACCAGGCTAGGCCCCCGCCCCGGCCCACCACCAAAGAAGCAGGTTTGACTCCCCACAAATTGTTCACAGTCTGGCAGGAGACAGGCAGGCGCATAAACAATTATAATCCAGTGTATTGGTGCTGCTGGCCTGGAAGGCAGGGGTGGGGTAGGATTACTGGTCAGGGAACAGAAGAAACTGGGAGTGTCTTAAAGCTTGACCTGGAGTTTTCAAGGCAAAGACGAAGGGCTGAGAGGTCAGCATGCCAGGTAAAGGGACTGTATGTGTGAAAGCACAGATTCCTGAGTGCTCTGGTGTGTTCAGGGAAGCAGCAGTCCCTGGCTGGGTGGGCCTCAGAAGCCTGGCCTGGACCAGTCCCATTGTCCTCTCAGGCTCATTTTGAACCAACAAGGGCTGCTGAAAGTGTGTAACATTCAAGAATGCTGTGACCTCTTATTTCCTCAGTAAACCAGGCAAGTAAATGGATTAACGAGAATCCATACTCCACAGGAAATACTGGGTGGGAGAAGGCTGAGAATTCAGGAGATAAATGCCAGTTGAGAGCCTGTGACAATGTGAGGACCATGAAGGTGTATTTCATTCTTTGATTTGTGGAACTGGATCTTGCCCTATGACCCTAAAGGTTACCCCCAGAGGCCCCTCCCCAGCGCTGCCTCTCAGACACTCGGTAAACACGCCTGTGCTGCCCTGTGACCGCGGGTCTCCCCCTTCCTCCAGCTCCCATTTCAGGGTGGCTTTTGTTAAAGGATGGCTTTAGAGGAGGCTGTGGAACGAGAGGCACGGAGCACAAAGGGAGGAAACGGGACACCGGAGCCCTGGCCTTGGAATTGGGGAGCTCCTAACCACAGCCCCTACGCAGGAGCCCCCTTCCGACGCCTCCTCCAGCCTGAGCGACCAGGTGTCCGGCACCAGCCCGCCCCCTGGAGACCGGCCGCGCCCATGCGCGCCAGCGGTGTGCGGGCCCTGGCCCGGGCTCTGCTCCGCCCCACCCCTCCCGCGCGGCCCTGCCCCTCACCCCCGCCCTTCCCCCTCCCCGGAGGCCGGTCTCCGAGTGCGCCAGGCCGCCCTCTGCCCCCTCCCGCGCACGTTCGCTCACACACAGCCGAGGGCCGCGCTCCTCGAAGGCGCTCGAGACAGAGGGCGTCTGACTCTGCTCTGGCCATGGCCGCGCCGCAGCTGAGGCTGCCCTGACCTACCGCCCCAGAGAGGTGTGGCTCTCCCAATACTTGTCCCAGGGCACTTGCCCTTTGCCCGGGGAGGCGGGGCTCTGCGGTGTGCTTTGGCCCGCGGGCCGTGAGAGCGCCCTCCAGAGCCTGGAAGCGCGGGCAGGCTGGCTTTGGGAGAAGGTGCACGGTAAGTGGCGATGCGTCGGGCTGGACTCACTCTGGATGGACGCGGTGTGGATGGCCCTGGAGCTGGGAGTGCAGCAGCCTCCCACTCTTTCCTGGCGCCCAGCGTGCCAGTGAGTGCCACGGATTGTACCTCCTTAATATTTCTTTTTATTGTGGTAAAATATACATAAGATAAAATTTACCATCTTCACCATTTTTAAGTATACAGTTGAGTGGCATTAAGGATACTTTCCTTGTTGTGCAACAATCACCATCATCCATCTCCAGAACTCTTCATTTTGCAAAACTGAAACTCGGTATTTATTAAACAATAACTCCCCATTCCTCCTTCTCCCCAGCCCCTGGCAATCACCCTTTTACTTTCTGTCTCTATGAATTTGACTTATAAAACAGGAAAGAAAACACATTTCTGTAAATTTTTTATTAACAAAATTTAAAATATGATAGTGATAATCGAGTACAATTTTTTTGTAAATGAGATGAGAAGGGCTGGATCTGGGAGCCTAGCTCTCCATGACCTTCACCTTCCGCTGGGGGAGCTCGATGTGCTGCGTCAGAAGGTGCTCCCTCCTTAATCCCAGCACAGCAAAGCCCGCAGAGCATTCAAGCTAAGCTGCTCAAGTCTGTGCCCCACACAGGACCCACAGAGACAGAGGACAGAGCCTGCAATCAGACTTAAACCTATGGTGGACTCATTTTCTGTGCCCTACAACCGTGCTTCTCAGACTCTTAGAGTGCTTAGAAATCACTGGGCAATCTTGTTGAAAGGCAGAGGCTGTGTTTTGAACAAGTTCCAGGTGTGCTGGCCCAGAGACCACGCTTTGAGAAGAAAGGCCCCCTCCACCTGGAGGAACCTTGATGTCTGGGCCAGGCAAGACCTCTCTGAGGTTCAAAAAGATCAGGGCCAGTCCTTTTTTTTTTAATCACCCAATATATTAAAAAATGAAGAAATGCCAAAGCAGTTACAAAAATATCGGCATATGTTAAATGTTCACAGTTTAACAAATTAACAAATTTATCACGCCTGCACAGATACAATGCAATATAATTGTACCTGTCACAAAATAATTACTGCATTCAAAAAATATATTCATTCCAGAGCACCGCAGGTGTGTGGTCTGGGAAAGGGACACAATTTTAAGGTTGTGTGATGAATATCTTGCAGTCTTGTGAGTTTTCTCTGGGACTGAATGTGTAACTTCTTTTGGAAATAGCGCTGAAGTGTCTGAAATGGAGGCTCCTCGAGCAGGAGTCCCGTGGTCCTGCAGGCTCCAGTGCATACAACAGAGTGAGCGCAGCTCGGAGACCAGGAGGCCGGGCCTTTCCAGGGGGCCTGCTGTCCTTGTCCTGGTTTGGAGATGACTTCTTTCCAGATGATAGTCACAAGGAATGTCTCATTCCTCCAGGAAGTCTCAACCCTCTTTCATCCACAGAAGTGTGGGCTGACTCTGTGGCCTCAACTGGATGTCACAGGACATGTCAGTGAGTGGAAGAGATGCACACAGAACAGCCGGGAAGGGGAGTGAGGGCTGAGGGGAGGCTAAGGGTGCCTGCCGTCGGGCTTCCCCGTCAGTCTTCAGGGGCTGCCTTGGGATCTGGTCCACATCTGTAGGACTCCTTTTAAGGAAACTCAGCAGCCGAATTCAGCTGCTCTAAGGCTTCTCAGCCCCTCAGTGGGCCTGTTTCTTGAAACTCTAGTGTTTACAAATAGAATGACTTTGAATTGTAAAAGTTTTCATTTTAGGAAAGGAATTATAACATTTCTTTGAATAAGAAGCTACTTTAGCATGCTTAAAATATTATTAGACTTGCAACACAGACCACCTTCCCCACCCACCCAACAAACATACACATTTATTCTCATTAATCCTGGGAACCTAACACAATGCCTGGCTGGCACATAGTAGGTCTCAATGAATGAATGAATGAAGTTTAAAGAGCAGTCCTGTTAGACTCTGATATTACAGCCGTGCCTGGAATTGCCTTGTGAGAGCCCCAGCTGACCCTCAGGGGACAGTGTCCTCCTAAACCCACACAGCAGTGCAGGCACGTCAAGACTCGATGGGCCAGGGTCGTCTCACCTCCTAGTCGAGACTCCATCAGAGTGTCTGTCCTCCCTGAAGCACCTGGTCCTGCCATCCTGTTTGCTGGCTGTCGTTGTCCCATTAGCAAGTCGTCTAAGCCATAGCAGGAGAGAGCTCAGTGCTCTGTGGTGCTGGAGCACCTGAGTGCCAGAGCTGCTGTGAAGGCCTGCGTTCACTCAGGTCTCTCTTCTCCAGATCACACGCACCATGGGCACTGTCCCCTCATGACTGTCCCCCTGGCCAGGGCAGTTACAGCTGCCTCAAGTGTCCCCATTTGGGACACTTTGGGCGTATTCTGAATCTTTTCTTGCCTGCCCATCCAATTTCCCAGGCAGGCCAAGCAGGTTCCTTGGTAAACAGGTTGGCATGGCACCAAACTCGTTCAGTATTCAAAACCATTTTCTCCCAAGCCACAGCTCTGTGGCAGCTCACCTGGCTGCAAGAGGACCCTTTAGGCTGCTGCTTCCTCCTGTCCTGGTAAACAAATCGAGTGCTTCCTGGTGGACTGAGAAAGTGGCTCTGTTTAAGGATAAGAGCATCATTTAGACATAATCAAGGATGCAGAAGAGACTTCAGCTGGACAAAGATAGACCATTTCTAAACCAGTCATTGCTATCTGAATGTGGTAGAATCTCTTCCAACAAGGCTGGGATTGTGCAGCTCTCAAAAGAAATAAATTAGCTTGGAAGCGAGTCTAAAAGAGCTTTGTGACCAGAGAGTCTGCTTGCAATGCACCACCAAGAAATAAATGTTACCTCTTCCTCAGTGTAGAGCCAGACACTTTCATAAACTTTCAGGGGCATGAAATAAACATAGAAGTTAAAAGATAAAAAAAAAAAATTCACGAAAACAAAAGCATGTGAACACATTTTTAATCATCTATTGACAAAGTTTGCTTTCCAACTGGCATATGATACATATAAATTAAAATTTCATTAAAGAATATGTTCCTACAGAAAAGAAGCACATCTGTAAATAATTAGTGAGCAGGAGAGGCAGCAATGGATGAGGGATCCCAGACCCAGCTTGTGCAGTGTATCAATAAGAGTACTTTCCATTGCAAACAGCAAAAGTCAACTCAAAATGGCTTAAAGAGTAAGGATATTTATTTGTTATGTGACTGGAAAGTCCAGAGGGGGACAGGCTTCCAGGGTAGTAGGTCCATCTCAAGCACTTGGCTTCTTGTGGTCTCTCTGCTGCCCCCATCCTCAGGATCGGCTTTGCCCCAAGACTCCTGCTCCCTCATCCCCCTCCCTCCATTGACTTAATGGAACAATGTGACTTCACTGATTCGCTGTGGAGGTGAAGATGCAAGCTCCAGGGGCAGATGGGCCTGATTTGAATCCTGGCTCTGCCCGAGAGCTGTGTATCTTGAGTAAGATGTGACCTCTTAAGCACCAGGTTCCTCATCTGAAAAATGGGACTAATAATACAGTCATGCATCGCTTAACGACATGGATACATCCTGAGAAATGCGTCGTTAGGCGATTTCGTCACTGTGCGAACATCACAGAGTGTACTTACACAAACTTAGTATAACCTACCACACACCTAGGCTATATGGTACTAATCTTATGGGACTACCGTCGTATATGCAGTCCATCATTGACTGAAACATTGTTATTCGGCACAGGGCTGTAGTGTCTCTGTCCTAGGGTTGTTGTGAGGATTAAATGAGATGGTGAGATGGTGGCTGACATACAGCAAAAGTTGAGTAAATGTGAGAGCTCACTTTTTGTCTTTATGGAACCTATTAAATGCTTACAGAGTATTAGGCACCATGCTAGTTTATGGAGACAAGAGTTGGTGAGAACACAGACAAGTAACTAGGCTGTTAGCGTGCAGTGTGGTGGGTATCCTACCCTTTATATCTTCACCCCTATGATAGGAGCCAGACTAGGGACATGGTGCACTGGCACCTCGTAAGTGACAGAGAGATGAGCAGGAGAAATGGGAGGAAGGTGACACTGGCCTCCAGTGTCACTTCAGGGTCTTTTGGCTCCTTTATGTAAAGCACAGATTTGGTCTCATGTTTAATTTCCATTCAAACCAAGTACACTAGTATCATGGAATTAAAAAAATAAAAAAGAATGTTTTTGACTCAAAGGGAGCAGAATACTTTTTTTTTTTTAACACAAAGAAAGCCGCCGTTTTCTAAAGTCAGGAGACCAAAGGGACCACACCTTGCTTAAGCCCAGAGAACCTGTGTGGTGCAGAGCTATGTGAGGAGACTAGAGTAGGGGAAATCATGTTCCTAGTATTTATTTTTGGGTGATGTTAGGGTAAGTACTTAACTGTACTTAGAAATGTGCAGTGCTTTTAGTAGATATCAAAAATTGAAATGGCTAAGCAATTTCCCCCAGCAATCAAAATCTATTTAAAATAACCATAAAAGTTAAGACATTTGACCTCTTAGAATTTTTAGTTGCATACCACTACTCCCTTCTCCCTCCCGCCTGTCATTCCCCCTCCTGAGTTCTGTTCACTGTTGGGGAAAAGTCAACTGGAAACTGTAGTCTTACACATCATCTTCCCAGATGAATTAGTTTAACTGACATTACTACCCTTTAACCATCCAGTGACCCGTCTCTGCCAGCCACCATGCGGGGTGCCACCATTGGGTGCCAGTGCCATTGGGGAAGTGTATAAGTTCGGGTTGCTGCTCTTCTGAAGCTCACAGAGGGTGGGTGGGTGGTGTCAGTGGAAAGGGGGGTGTTGTGAGCTCATGTGAGTCCCATCCCAGACCCTCTAGAAGGGTCAGCTCACCCGTGTGGATGGGTACTGGGGCTCCGTAAGGATGCCAGGCTAGGCTTGGAATTTACATAGCAGCCTGCCTGCCTGGATCTGTTCCTCTCCACTCTCCTGCTTCCCCAGGGAAAACCTGAGCCACAGAAAACCAGACTGATTTGTCCCAGTGCTGCCCTAAGAGACCAGCTTAGGTCAGAATACAGTTCCATGCTCCTTCCTCCAGAACACACCATTTCCTCAGGCAAGGAGCTAATGGCCCGTTTTTAGTCGGACTCTAAACCACAGTATAAAATACTGTGAAGGAAATCAAGTTATAAAGGAAAGACTGTCGGGCATCTTTTCCCGTTGGCTTGGTAGTTACTGGATGAGAGAGGATGCTGTAAACACCTTGGCTCCAGGCGCACTTATCTTAAGAATGAAAAAGAAAAGCCTTGAGGAAATGCCTTTTGTTAAATTAATGTTTAAAAAATTCTTTCTTTCAGAATGCTTGACTTAGCACACATGAAATCTTCTTCCCTTAAAAACGACTAACTAATGTGGGAGAGGAACTGGATTCTAGGGCTGGTCAAGCTCTGGTTAATATCAATTGTCTGGCTGTTAGAGAAAGAATTGTGCTGGAAAGGAAAGCAGGGATGTTCTTTAGGGATAGGAATGTGTTGGGAGAAATTTCTTTTAAGCCAGGGCATAAAGAAGTTGCTGGAGCAAGCACTCTTGGCCTCCCCATTGCGTCAGCCTCAAAGGCAGGGAGCTCTTATTCTCCTCAGAACCAGTGGTGTCATCTGCCAACAAGAGCGGCAGCTGCTTTGCCATGTCAAAAAAAAGAAAGAAAGAAAATCACTGAATTAAAGAAGGCAGTGAATATTTTCACTGCGTGCAAAAGATATTTTCAGCACATCTGGGCAAGAGCTTAAATTTACCAACTGCTTAATCTAAGATTCACATGCTTCCTAGGGATGTTTTATTGCGTTATTTCCAAGTTTTATCACTTTATTTCCAATTTGTATCCTTAGGGACAGAAGAAAAATGATTTTCTGAATCATAGGAAATGATTCAAGCTGGGTACAATTTGATATTAACTGAGGATATTCAGGAGCCACAAAGGAACTTAGCACTTTTTCACAGATTCTAAAATGGGATCCAAAGTGGCAAATGTTATTTTTTTTCCTAATTTAATAAAGTGACAGAACAAGTTACGTTATTGAAGATCTGACACCCCACAAGGATTCTGCGGTACTGAGATAAATCGAATTACTCTTTCTAAATAATACAGCAGGGGAAAATAAAAGCACTATTGTTACTATGCCTAAGAGTAAATGAAGAAAACATGTTTAGTTTTATGAAGAAATTCAGTCCTCAAGGCTTCTATTTTTTTCAAAAATAGTCAGTTTGATTAAAGGGATTCTGTAATCCCGATTTCTTTCTAGATACTATGATTTGCCATTTAAATTGCCTCACAAGCATGTGTAGCTTAGGAAATACCTGCAATCTGTGTGGTCATTATGGTGGTGATAAAGATGACATTTGCCTTTGAAAAATGCTGGTATGCCAGAGGAATCAGGAAATTAAATCTGAAAATATGAAAAAAAAAAGAATATACTCATCTAGTCCAAACCTGTGTTAATGAATCTCATAATATTTTAATTAGGAATTTCCTGTAATGTAAACGATTACTTGTGGCCTGGGTAAAGTGGCCAGGAAGAGCCACATACGTAAAAGTCAAAACGTGGTGCATCTCAAACAACTTTAATGACATAAAAATGATGTTCTGGATAACTCAAAAAAAGATTATAGCGAAGACAAAATTAAAAATCAAAGATGCATATAAGAGATTGAATAAAATATTTCATGTAAGTGAGAGTGGGAAAAGGCAATATTCTAAAATAATATATAACCACAAAGACAATAGATAACAAGTGTTGGTGAGGACGTGGAGAAAAGAGAACCTGTGCACTGTTGGCGGGAATGCAAATTGGTGCAGCCACCATGGAAAACAGTACAGTAGTCCCCCCTTATCCATAGTTTCACTTTCCTCAGTTTCAATTATCCATGCTCAACTGTGGTCTGAAAATATTGAATGGAAAATTCCAGAAATAAACAATTCATAAGTTTTAAATTGTGAACGGTACTTAGTAGCATGATGAAATCTTGAGTCATCTCACTACATCTCGCCCAGGATGTGAATCATCCCTTTGTCCAGCGTATCCACGCTGCATACGCTACCTGTCCGTTGGTGACTTAGTAGGCTCTTGGTTATCAGATCAACTGTCGAGGTATCACAATGCTTGTGTTCGAGTAACCCTTATTTTACTTAATAATGGCTCAAAGTGCAAAAGTAGTGATGCTGGCAATTTGGATATGCCAAAAAGAAGCTGTAAAGTGCTTCTTTTAAGTGAAAGGTGAAAGTTCTCAACTTAATAAGGAAAGAAAAAAAATCATATGCTGAGGTGGCTAAGATCTACAGTAACTTTTATTATAGTATATTCTAATTTGTATTACAGTATATTTATTACAGTATATTGCTGTTAATCTCTTACTGTGCCTAATTTATAAATTAAACTTTATCATAGGTATGTACATATAGGAAAAAACAGATAGTATATATAGGGTTTGATACTATCTGCAGTTTCAGGAATCCACTGGGGTTCTTGGAACATATCCCCTGTGGATAAAGGGGGACTACTGTACTGAGGTTTCTTAAAAAATTAAAAATACAATTACTATATGATCCAGAAATACCACTTCTGGGTATATATCTCAAGGAAACGAAATTACTATCTCAAAGTATCTGCACCCCCATGCTTATTGCAGCATTATTCGCAAGAGCCAAGGTATGGAAACACAATGGAATATTATTCAGCCATGAGAAAGAAGGAAATCCTGCTATTTGTGACAACATGAATGAAACTTGAGGGCATTATGCCAAGTGAAATAAGCCAGACAGAGAAAGACAAATACTACATGGTATCACTTATATGTGGAATCTAAAAAAAAAAGTCAAAGTCATGGAAACAGAGAATAGAAAAGTGGTTGCCAGGGTCTGGGGGATTGAGGGAATAGGGAGAGTTTGGTAAATGGGTACAAACTTTCAGTTGATAACACTGTATTGTATAATTGAAATTTGCTAAGAGATTAGAACTTAAACGTTCTCACCAAAAATAAATAAATAAATAAATATATATATTTGAGGAGATGGATGTGTTAATTAACTAGATGGAAGGAATCCTTTCACAATGTATAGGTGTATTGAATAATCACAATATACACTTTAAATATCTTACAACTTTATTAGGCAATTCTACCTCAAAAAAAATTACCAGGAATACAAAGAAGCAGGAAAATATGACCCATAAGTGGGAGAAAGACCAATCAATAGACATGGACCTAAAAATGACAGAGATAATGAAAGTTGCAGAAAAGGATGCTAAAACAGCCATTGTAAGCATGCTCCATATATTCAAGAAGGTAGAGATAAACATGAGCATGATGAGGAGAGACGGGAGAGGGAGATGCCCACATTGAATTTTTATATTTGAAAATCACAATAGCTGAAATGAAAAAATAAATTGGATGGGATTAGTAACAGATGAGACACTGCAGAAGAAAAGATCAGTGAACATGAAGACATAGTAGTAGAAACTATCCAAAATGAAACACACTGAGAAAAATATTAAAAATAAACAGAACATCAGTGAGTTGTGGGACAGCATCAAAGGGTCTAATGTGTACATAACTGGAGTCATGTGATGGAGAGGGGACAGAAAAATATTTGAAAAAACAGTTACTGAAATTTCTCCAAATTTGGTGAAAATCATAAACCCACAGATCCCAAAATCCCAACAAAGCCCAAGCAGAATAAACATATAGAAAACCACTCCCATCACTGAAAACCAGTAATGAAAAGGAAATCTTTGAAAGCCGCCAAAAAGTAAAAAGACATTTTGTAAAGAAGAGGAAACATAATAAAGTTTCTCAACAGAAACTATGCAAGATGGAGACAACGGAGTGGCATCTTTAAAGAAGAAATCTTTACCCAATGATTTTAAAATTACAGCAAAATAAATATTTTTCCAGATAAACAAAAGCAGAGAGAATGCATTGTCAGCAAACTTATACTTTGAGAAATGTTAAAGGAAGTTCTTTGGACAAAAGAAAAATGGATACCTTGTCAGATACATGATTTGCAAATATTTTCTCCCATTTTGTAGGTTGTCTTTTTAGTCTTTTGACAGTATTCTTGATGCAAAAAAGTCCTTAATCTTTGTGAAGTCCAATTTATTTTTTCTTTTGTTGCCTGTGCTTTTGGTATCATATCTATGAAGTCACTGTCAATGTCCAAGGTCATGAAGATTTTCTCTAATATTTTCTTCTAAGTGTTTTATAGTTTTAGTTCTTAAGTATTAGGTCTTCAATTCATTTTGAGTTAATTTTTGTATATGGTGTTAGGTAAGGGTCCAACCTTGTCCTTTCGCATGTAGATATCCAGTTTTCTCAGCACCATTTATTGAAGACTGCCCTTTCTCCGTTGAATGGTCTTTGCACCCTTGTAAAAAATCAATTGACCATACATGTGAGGGGTTATTTCTGGGCTCTATTCTATTCCATTGGGTCCATGTGTCTGTCCTTCTGCCAGTACTATAATATTTTTTAAAGAAGGAATTGAGTTGGGCCGGCCCCGTGGCTTAGTGGTTAAGTGAGCGTGCTCCGCTACCGGTGGCCTGGGTTCAGATCCCGGGCGCGCACCGACTCACCGCTTCTCCGGCCATGCTGAGGCCGCATCCCACATACAGCAACTAGAAGGATGTGCAACTATGACATACAACTATCTACTGGGGCTTTGGGGGGGGGGGAGAAGGAATTGAGTTTATTCAGATAATTCTTTAAGTTCCAAAGCAATAACATTTACAAAAAAGCAGGGTTTTTGCTTATAATGTTTGCTCAAATTTTCATCTGTTCTATTTTTATATTTAGAATCAAAACACACACTTGAAGGAAAAAAAGAAAATACTCCACAATTTCATATTCTGTTACAAAGTGCAGATTTTAATTGTAAATGAATATTTAGATTTTTTTTTTCATTTTCTTTTTGTTCAGGAAATTAAGAACCCTTGAAATAAAATATCACAAAGACAACATCAGTAGAATTTAAATTTGTTTAAAGAAATGAGTCCTTGGTACCATACTATTTTAATTACTGTAACTTTGTAGTAATGTTTGAAGTCAAAAGTGGGAGTCTTCCAACTTTATTCTTTTTCAAGATTGTTTTGGCTATTCAGGGCCCCCTTGCAATTCCATATGAATTTGAGGATAAGCTTTTCCATGTCTATGAAAAAGGCTGTTAGAATTTTGGTAGGGATTCCATTGAATCTCTAGACTGCTTTGGGTTGTATTGATATCTTAACAATGTTAAGTCTTCCTGTCTATGAACCTGGGATGTCTTTCCATTTTTTAGGTCTTTTTTAATTTCTCCCAGCAATTTTTTGTAGTTTTCAGTGTACAAGTCTTTTACCTTCCTGGCTAGATTTATTCCTTAGTATTTAATTCTTTTAGGTGCTATTGTAATGGGAATTGCTCTCCTAATTTTCTTTTTGGATTGTTCACTGCTGCTGATTTTTGTGTGTTGATCTTGTACCTTGCAACCTGCTGAATTCGTTTACTAGCTGTAGTAGCTTTATTGTGGTTTCTTCAGGATTTTCTATATATAACTCATGTCATCTATGATTAGAGATAGTTTTACCTCTTTCTTTCCAATTTGGATGTTTTTATTTGTTTTTCTTGATTAATGATGCTAGAACTTCCAGTACAATGTTGAATAGCAATGTTGAAAGCAGGCATCTTTGTCTTGTTCTTGATCTTAGGAAAGCTTCAGTCTTTCACCACTGAGTGTGTTAGCTGTGGGGTTTTCATAAATACCCTTTATCATGTTGAGGAATTTTCCCTCTATTCCCAGTTTTCTAAGAGTTTATATCATGAAAGGGTGTTGGATTTTTTCAAATGCCTTTTCTGCATCAATTGAGATGATCATATTTTCCCTTTCATTCTGTTAATATAGTACATTGATTGGTTTTCTTGTGTGGAACTAACCTTGCATTCCTAGGATAAATTCCATTTGGTCATGATGAATAATCCTTTTAATATACTATTGGATTTGATTTGCTAAAGTTTTGTTGAGGATGTTTGCATCTATATTCATAAGGTATATTGGTCTGTAGTTTTCTTGTGATGTCTTTATTTGGTATTGGTATCAGAGTAATGCTGGCCTCATAGAATGAGCTTGGAAGTATTCCCTCCTCTTAACTTTTTTTTGGAGGAGTTTGAGAAAGATGCGTCTTAATTCTTCAAATGTTTGGTAGAATTCATTGGAGAAGCCATTGGATCCAGGACATTAGTTCATTGGGAGGTTTTTGATTACTGATTCCGTCTCTTTACTTGTTGTAGGTCTGATGAAATTTCTATTTCTTTTTGATTCTGTTTAGGTAATTTGTGTGTGTCAAGGAATTTATCTGTTTCTTCTACGTTATTCAATTTGTCAGCGTATAGTTGTTTATAGTATTTTCCTATAATCCCTTTTATCTTTATAAGGCAGTAGTAATGCCACTTTCATTTCTGATTTTAGTTATTAGCATCTTCTCTCTCTTTTTGTCAGTCTAGCTGAAGTTTGTCAGTTTTGTTGATCTTTTCAAAGAACCAACTTTGGGGTTCATTATTTTCCTCTATTGTTTTCCTCTTCTCTATTTTTTTAAATCTTTGCTCTAATAATTATAATTTATTTCCTTTTGCTGTCTTTGGGTTACATTGTTCTTCTTTTTCTAGTTCCTTAAGATGTATAGTTATGTTATTGATTTGAGATTTTTCTTTATTTTTAATGTAGGCACTTGCAGCTATACATTCCCTCTGAACACTGCTTTTGCTGCATCCCATAACTTTTGGTATGTTGTGTTTTCATTTTCATTTGTCTCTAACTATTTTCTAATTTCCTTTGTGATATCTTCTTTGACCCATTGGTTGTTTAAGAGTGAGTTGTTTAACATGTATATATTTGTAAATTTTTCCAGTTTTCCTTCTGTTGTTTATTTATAACTTAATCTTGTTGTGGTCAGAGAAGATTCTTTGTATGGTATCTATCTTTTAAAAATGTATTGAGGGGCCAGCCCGGTGGCGCACGTGGTTAAGTGCACATGCTCCGCTGCGGCGGCCTGGGGTTCACCGGTTTGGATCCCGGGCGTGCACCGATGCACTGCTTGGCAGGCCATGCTGTGGCGGCGTCCCATATAAAAAGTGGAGGAAGATGGGCACGGATGTTAGCCCAGGGCCAGTCTTCTTCAGCAAAAAAAGAGGAGGATTGGCAGATGTTAGCACAGAGCTGATCTCCTCACAAAAAAAAAAAAAAATGTATTGAGACTTGTTTTGTGGCCTAACATGTGGCCTATCCTCGAGTGTCCCATGTGCACTTGAGAAGAATGTCTGTTCTGCTATAGTTGGGTGGAGGGTTTTGTTTGTCTCTGTTAGTTCTAGTTGGTTTATTATGTTGTTCAGATCCTCTGTTTCTTACTTATGTTCTGTCTGGTTGATCTTTCTATTATTGAATGTGAGGTATTGAAATCTCCAACTATTATTGTAGAACTGTCTGTTTCTTCCTTCAAGTCAGGGAGATTTTTTGTTTGTTTCTTATATTTCAGATGTCTGTTATTAGGTGTATAAATGTTTATAATTGTTATATCTTCTTGCTATATTAAACTTTTTATTAACATATAATGTACTTCTTTGTCTCTTTTAATCTTTTTGGATTTGAAGTCTCTTTTGACTGATATTAGTACAGCACTGCAGCTCTCTTTGATTACTATTTGCATGAACTATCTGTTTTCCATCCTTTGACTTTCAACCTGTTTGTGTTTCTGGATCTAAAGTGAGTCTCTTGTAGACAGTATATAGTTGGCATGTTATTTTTTTTGTTTTTAATCCATTCTGCCAATCTCTGTCTTTTGATTGAAGAATTTAATCCGTTTACATTTAAAGTAATTACTGATAAGGGGGGACTTACTTCTGCCATTTTGCTATTTGTTTTTTATATGCCTATAATTTTTATGTCCCTCATTTCCTGCATTACTGCCTTCTTTTCGGTTAAGATGATTTTTTGTAGTGAACTGTTTTGATTCCCTTCTCATATCCTTTTGTGTATATTCCATAAGTATTTTCTTGGTGGCTACTATGGGGATTGCATTTAACATCCTAAAGTTATAACAATCTAATTGAATGTATATCACCTTAACTTCAACAGCATAGAAAAACCCTTCTTTTATACATCTCTGTGCCCCCCTTCTGTTATTGATGTCAAAGATTATATCTTTGTACATTGTGTGACCAATAAAATAGACTAATGATTTTTCATGCATTTGTATTTTAAATGCTGTTAACAATAAAAAGTGGAGCTACAGACCAAGATTACAATAATACTGCTTTTATATTTGCCCAGGTATTTACCTTTACCAGAGATCTTTATATCTTCATATGGCTTTGAGTTACTGTCTAGTGTCCTTTCATTTCAACCTGAAGGTCTCCCTTTATCATTTCTCACAGGGCAAGTCTAGTGGTAATGAGCTCCCTCAGCTTTTGTCTGAGAACATCTTCACTTCTCCCTCATTTTTGAATGACAGTTTTACTGGATATGGAATTCTCAGTTGGCATTTTTTTCTGTCAGCACTTTAAATATATCTATCTACTCCCTTCTAGCTTCCAAGGTTTCTGATGAGAAATTGATAATCTTACTGAGGATCCCTTGTATGCAATGAGTCAATTCTCTCTTGCTGTTTTTAGGAGTCTCTTTGACTTTTTGACAGTTTCTGTGTCTTGGTGTGGGTCTCTTTGAGTCCTAGAATTTGTTGAGTTTCTTGGATGTTTATATTCATGTCTTTCATCAAATATGGGACGTTTTTGGCTATTATTTCTTTAAATAATCTCTCTGCCCCTTTCTTTCTCTCTTCTCCTTCTGAGATTCCTACAACGCCTATGTTGGTCTGCTTGGTGTTATCCCACAGATCCTTTAGGCTTTGTTTACTTTTCTCCATTCTTTTTTTTCTTCCTGTTCTTCAGACTTCTTAATTTCAATTGTCCTACATTCAAATTCATGGATTCTTTCTTCTGCTTGCTCAAATCAGCTTTTTGAACCCTTCTAGTATATATTTTAAATTTCAGTTACTGTACTTTTCAGCTCCAGAATTTCTTTTTGGTTCCATTTTATGACTTCTATCTCTTTATTGAGATTCTCATTTTGTCCATACATTATTTTCCTGTCTTTGTCTATGTCTTCTTTTAGCTCTTTGAGCATCTCCTTAAGACAAAGTCTTTGTTTAGTAAGTCCAGTATCTGGGCTTCTGAGCCTGTGTCTTTCTCTGGGCATGTGTGGTGGCTTTCTAAATTCCTGCAAATACACACTGTTGTTTTTGAATGTCCAAAACCTCCTCCCCACCAAAAAAAAAAAAAAAAAAAAAAAAAACACCCAGAAAACAAACAAAAAACAGGTTCAGCTTTAGCTCCTTTAAATTTCCTGGAAGCTGCTTCAGTTGGGGGGGTTGATACAATGGCATCCAGACTCCCTGCCCACCCTCATGACCCATGCAGCATGAATTGCTGAAATAAACTGCAATTTACCACCAAGCTGTTCTCTGGAAACTGCAAGTGTTTAAATAAATTCCAGAGTTCTAAAATAGTCCCTTCAGACTGTTGCTACCAGTACAATTGTTGTCCAGGTGGAGAAGTGGATTCCTGGCAGCTTCCAACTGCACTGTCTTCCCTGATGTCACTCTCCTGAAGACTATATTGTCACAAAGAGAGTTAATGTAGCCTTGGGGCAAGAGAAAGACTGTACTATTGTCCTTCCTGCATAAACATCAAGTGTTTTTGATCTTTCTTATTGATGGGGATTGAGAATAATGTGTTTGCCAAATAAGAAGCCACATATGAAGTGCCAGAGGCTGTGTTGATCTCGTATTTTTAAATTTTTCTTTTAAATTCTCGTAAGGATAACACTCCTGGCACAGCAGCTGCAATTAGGGCCATTACTTGCTTCAGCTTACATTAAGTTTGCATTAGTTTATCATCCACTCTGACCCCCTGACTTGCACAGTATATCTTGGGTTGAGAATTGGCTGACCTGAGCTTGTTTTTTTATTTTTTCAAGTCTTCCAAAACTGTTAACAAGAGCCAGCCAATCCCACAGTCTTTTAAAGATCACTGTTCTTATAGTGTCCAAGTGCCCCAGCTTCTTCGTGATCCAATGATCCGCCTTCCACCTGTAGCTCATCCCAAACTACCACAGGGAAAACCTTAGTAATTTTGATGCTACTGCAGAGCAGAGGTTAGCACCATCCACTTACCATCAGCAATGAGTTCCTTCTTGCCGCCTGCTTTTGAAGGCCCATTTACATACAAACTTTTTAGCCTGGATTCTACACTCCCCTAAAGCACAAGCTGATACAAAGGACTGTGTGAAGGTGGTTTACTTGTGAATGTGATCTCAGGGAGCAGTAGTGTGAGATAAGGGAGAGAACAAGGAAGGAAGAAAAAACCAATACCAGGATGCATTATTCATTTGGCTGCCACTGTGGGTGGCTGGTGCTCAAGCCTGTCCAGACCTTCTAAAAAGCCTTATGAAGTGCATCTCCAAACTATTCTGCTTTGGGAATCAAAGGAGGAAGCATCTACCTATTGATTCTTTTAATCCATTGGTCAAGGGTAACCCTGTGGGCATTAGCTCCCTCTCATATTCTGCTTGTGCATTCCTGAGTTCAAAGCAGATCCTATGGGTGTTCTGCACTGAGGCATCAGAGTTCTATGGCAGGAACAGACACATACTTGATGTAGGCCCCGGGCAAAGCCCCTGCCCAAACCTGGTCACAGCCCATGTGGAACTAGTCAGTGGAGCAGTGGCTGGAGGAAGGGGGCCAAGAGGATTTTGAGGGTGCACAAGAGGCGTCCAGCATAATTTGACATAGTAAAAGCCTTTGATTAAATCAGAGATAACTGTTAGTGGTCTACTTTTCCCTATGTATAGCACATTTTCCACGAATGAAGAAACTCAACTGGAAAAGCAATTACTATATATTAATCAAGCCAATTTTAGGGCCTGTTAAACCAGCAGCGGTTTTTAAATCCATTAGCATCGTTGAGTATGCTTTCAACAGACATTATCAGTAACTAGTAAAATACAAATTCTTTTTGTACTTTTTGATTTAAATGGGAACACACACCTACGCACCAATTTCGTCTCTGGCTATTGCTGCCCAGGACAAGTTTTGTGCTCTGGACAGAGTGGCCCCTTCACTATGTATGACCATCCCAGGCTTATTCCTTTCTCCGGAGCCTCATTCTGGAATCTCATTCTGTTCCATTGATATATGTGCCTATTTTTTCTCCAATACCACAATGTCTTGATTACTGTAGGTTTAGAGTAAGTCTGAAAATCAGGTAATGCATTCTCTAGCTACTTTTTTATTCCAGGTCCTTTGCTTCTCCATATAAATTTTAGAAAAAGTTTATTGATTTCTACCAAATATCTTCCTGGGATTTTGAATGGAATTGTGTTGATAGATCAGTTTGAGAAGAATTGACATCTTAACAATATCGCATTGTCCAATCCATGAAAACAGGATATTTTTCCATTTATTTAGTATTCTTAGGTTGCTTTCATCAGTTTTGTAGTTTTCAGAAAACACATCTTGCACACATTTTATAAGATTTATGCCTAAGTACTTCATGTTTTTTAGTGCTATTATATACAATACTTAAAAAAATTTCAATTTCTAATTATTCACGCTACTATAGAGAAATATGATGATTTTTGTATATCTACCTTGTATCCTGCAACCTTGGTAAACTCACTTACTGGTTCTAAAAGCTTTTTTGTAGATTCTTTGAATTTTTCTACATAGATAATCATGTTATCGGTGAATAGAGGTAGTTTTATTTCTTCCTTCTAATCTGGATGCTGTTTTTTGTTCAATTCAGTGCAAACTGATGGAAATATATCTTGAGAATCTTAAAATTTAACAAGGTAGGTAGAGCAATTTCAGAAATGATTATAGCATACAGCACAACTTCCTAGTTTCTATATTTCCTAATATAGATGATGGTGATTATTTTAGTTCAGTTCTCTTTTAAGTTCAGATATATAAATAGTATTGAATGCATACTTTTGTGCCAAGCACTCTCCTAGGTGATGAAGAATGCAGTGGTAAGGAATACAAAGTCCCTGCTCTCATGGGGAAAGACAGACAATAAATAAATAAGTACACAAACAAAAAAATACACATGTATAAAATGCTAGGTAGTGATCATTGTTCTAAAGAAAAGTAAAGCAAAAAAGAAGATAAATTGTGACTGAGGGGAAGGTGGCATTTGAGCAGACTTAAATGAACTGAAAGTGAGCCAGGCAAAATCCAGGGCAGGGGAATTCCAGGCAGAAGGTACAGCAAGGAAAATGCCTTGAGACAGAAATGTGCTTGGCATTTTCGAGGAAGAGGGAGGAGGCTAAGGTAACTGGAGTAGAGTCATCAGTGGGAAGAGTGGTAGGAAATGAGAATGGAGAGACAGCTTACAAACTGCAATATTTTAGGCAATGTTAGGAAATTCTGACTTTAAGTGGGATGGGAAGCCATTGAAGGATTAAGAGATATACAGTGACCCTTCCAGTTTATTCTTTAAAAGGACTACAAAGTCCTTGCCCTCATATAGGAGACAGACAATAAACAAATACACAAACAAAAGAACACATGTATAAAAATGCCATATAGTTATCACTGTTCTGAAGAAAAAGGATCACTGTTATGTAGAAGGCAGACCATAGAATGGCATGAATGGAAGCAGGAAGGCCAGGCAGGAAGCTAGAGGATGCTGGCAGAGACGACGGTGGCCAGGGGGAGAAGGTTCAAAGTTCTTATGTGGATACGTTGAGTTTGAGATACTATTAGACATCCAAATAAAAAGTTATTCATTCATTCAGTAAATATTTATGAGCACTGTTGTATGTAAGGCACTCCTCTCATTACTGAGACTATTGTAGTAAATAAAAAGACTGCCTCGGGTGTCAGCTGACACTGTGGTAATCAGATTGCAATATGTAAGTGTATCAAATCAACACTGCTGTACACTTTAAACGTACACAGTGTTACATGGCAATTATGTTTCAATTAAAAAAAGATGGTCTTTGTGGAATTTATTTTCTAGTGGGGTGGGGAAAAACAAGTTTATTTTAGTGATGATAATAAGCACTATGTAGCAGAATGCTGGTTGGTGTGTGGAGGCCGGGGACAGGTTGCTATTTTATATAGAGTGGAAAGGGAAAGCCTCTCTAATAAGATAAGACTTGAGTAGACCTGAAAGAAGTGAGGGAGTAAGCCAAGAAACCTAGCTGGGGAGAGCATACGATAAAGATGCAGATGGAACAGCAAGTGTAAAAGCCTTGAGACAAAATGTGCTTGGCAGGCTCGAGCAACGGCAAGGAGAGCAGTGTAGCTGGAGTGGAGCAGATGAGGAGAGTAACAGAAGATGGAATCCATAAAAAAATGGGAGGCTAGAACATGTAGGGACTTGTTGGGCACAGTAAGGATGTGGCTTCTACTGATCCAGAAGCATTGGAGGGATGAGAGCCGAGGAGTGGCATGAGCTCCGTGGTAAAAGGATCACTGAGGCTGCTGTGCTGAGAAGACTGAGGGAGGAAAGGGTGGAAGCAGGCAGGAAGTTACCGTGAAGGTCTAGGAACGAGGTGGCTGTGGCTTGGCGTAGGGTGGTGCAGTAAAAGGCGGTGAGGATAGTTTGGGGATATATTCTAAAGAGAGAGCCAACAGGATTTGCATATGGAATGGATAAAGAGAGCATGAGAGAGGGTGACACCAAGATTTCTATGTGGCCTGGACAACTGGGAGGGCTGGGTTCCTAGTCACTGAGAAGGTTAAGTCTGCACAAGGAGCAGGTTAGATGGTGGAGGAAGGAGTCTGGCTTTGGATATATTCAGTCTAGAGATAATGGGTAGTAATGAGTCAGGTACCTATCCAGGTAGGTCTGGATTGGAAATCTGGGAATCATCAGCCTATCGAAGTCATGAGCCTGGACGAGATCACCTAGGGAGCAAGTGTAAAGAGGAGCAGTCTGAGATGGAATAGGACTCCTCTCAGGGAGCTTCCATCCTACCGGGAAGAGACAGAAAATAGTCAAATACACGTGATAGGTGCTATGTAGAAAAATAAAGCCGGGGAATGGCTAGAGAATGATGGCAGGTGTGTGTATGTGTATGTCATTTGTCACAGATGCAATTAAATATATGAATCTGGAGCTCAGGGAGAAAATAGGCTGGATATGTAAATTTGATGGTCACCAACATATTTAACTCCACAAGCCTGGATAGGATCACTCAGAGAATGGGGGTTGATAAAGAAATCTGAGAACTGAGCACTAGGAGTTTACAACATTTAGAGTGGAACCTGTTACAATGGGTTTTGCTCTTTGAAATTCATGCAGGAGGGAAAGATGCGTTGTCAACAGAGCAGCCCTCTCTCCAAGCCACTTAACTGCCACTGTTTGCTCAGTCTTTAGACCAGCTTGGAGGTGTTTTTCTTAACATGTATTCCTCAGACTACTGCATCACAACCGAGGACTTGTTAAAAATAAAGATTCCATGTTCTACCTGAAGTCTACTGAATCAACCTCTGGAACTAGACCCAGAGAAAACAAAAATCTCTGATGATTCTCATACCCACTAAGTTTGAAAAACACTGCATTAAAGGCAGGGAGAAAAAAACAGAAGACAGAGTGGAAGGGAAATAATAAGACACAGCAAGGGTAAGATTGATAGAAGGCAAACTGTGGAGGCCTTTGAATCAATTTTGTGGTTAAAGGGGAGCTCTGGGATTCTGAGGAGGGGAGCTCTATAATCAGATCTATGCATTGTGTGAATGAAATGGAAACATGAATTCAGCTCCTAAAATTATCCTTACTGTTGTGGAAATTAATAAAAGAAACCTCAACTAAATTGGAGCTGGGAAGGCCTTGTAGGGGAAGCTCTCACACCCTATCATACACGGGAGTTATAGGAAACGGGAAGAAACATACCCTTGCACCTTTGACAGGAAGTAAAACTTAAATTAATTTACTACTGAAGGAAGATTTCTCTTCCCAACCAGCAACAGCCCAGCCAATGAGAAGCCTTGCTGCCCTGAACTGTTCCTTTCCCCCAATGGACTTCCGTTTAGAACAGCACCCCCGCCTCCCTCTTTTTCTCTAAAAAAGCAGCTTCTCTCGTTTTCCAGATTTGCCTATGGCTTGCCACAGCATGCACAACCCAAATTGCAACCCACGTAAACTCATTTTGAGGGTAAAATAGGCAAATTTACCTTTTAAGTTGACACTGTTATGGTCAGGCCTATCAGTATTGGAATTCCTCAGTTCTTAAAATGTTTTTTATATGAATGGGTTGAATTTTTAAGAAAAAAATTATGTTAGTTTTTCTTCTGTATTTTGTGCTGAAGGAGGGAGGAAAAATAATTATTTGGGATAAACAGTCAAATAGTTCTCAGCATAACACAGATTTAGGCATTATTCTAGAAATGGAAGGCTCATCATAATTTCTTTCAATTAGAAAGGTATCTAGTTCATATCTTATATTACAGTACTAAGTGCAACAGAGAAAAGAATCCATATCTAAATCATAAGTCATTATACTCCATCATGGAGGCAGAATATATAGATATTATTCATGAAAACAACTGAAGAGATTTATTTAGAGGCCACTTGTTAAGGCACATTTTAAAATAAAATAAAACACCTTTGTGTATATAAAAATACAGCTGACTCCATATTTTGATTTATGAAAAATAAATTTATTACATAACACCTTGTTTTTAACAATGTTCAATTTTTTTTAAATTCAGAATACTTGTGTCATTCATGTAAAATAGTTTGATACAGTACATTGTATGTTATAGGTTTTTTTTTTTCCTCAAAAATTCTAAGGCTCTCCTACTCCTTCTCCTTTGCTGAAGTAAGGGCACCCTAAACAACGTGCGAACAAGTTTTAAAAAAGAAAATTAACTGAACAAAATTTTAATAGCACTACACCAACCAGCTTTAAAATCAGGACAAAATATCTGAATCGGATGCCGCACCTTTTAAAGGAAGTTATCATTCATGCTTTTTTCATCTTAAAGCATGCTCACAAATCAGCAACACCAACAGGAAAAATAAAACACTGTCTATGACAATCATTTTAATTGTTTGCTGAACCAAACAGGTTTATATCAATGACAACATATTTAATTACTATCAAATAGCAGCTTTAATACCAGTCAAGTCATAGATTGAAAATAAAAACAAACTTACAAGTTGGAAATTAATCTTTGGGAGTTTTGAAACCTTTCTGGAAAAACTATGTGGCTTTTTGTACTTTCAAAAAAGTCCAAGCAATATTCTTGGTCAAAAAACACTGATTAATGTAGAAAATGAATCAACCCACTGATAAGACACTAAAATGAAAAGTGTACCAAAATAATCTCATTTTGAGTCTTGGTTATTTTGTTGAGTTAACATATACTGTATGTTTCAAGTACCAGTTAAACTTTGTGTGTGTGTGTGTGTGTGTGTGTACTATTGGTCAGATAATGCTGTTACACTGAAAGAATTTACCACATACAACGACAAATGCTTGCCCCTAGCACATTTCACAGCTTCAACTGCTACAGACTGTCACTGAAAAAAATGCATTGGTCAGTCTGAACCATGTCAAGTAAACTATGGAAGTAGCAAATCCACAACACAAACTGTGCTAGCATTTTCTTTTCAAGTCTAACTCCAAAATAGGTACAACTTGGAAGCCACTACCCCAATCTGTGAAAAGTGGTGGAACTCGGCTACTGGACATTTTGAATATGTGGTTGTACAGTACATTCTCATGGCCCATACCAGGTTCCCGCAGAGCTGCAGAGTCAGTCCTGCAGCATTAGCAACAGTGCATTGACAATATTCCAACGCAGCTCAGTACCGGTGTGTCTGATGTGAGTACTGTGGAGGCTGCTGGGAGGTAGTTGAGTATCCCATGCTGCTCTGTGGCTGTGATGTGCTTGGTCCAGGGTTGGGATAGGCAGCATGGGGATTGGAACGCTGGAAAAGGAGATGGAGGAAGAAACGTGACTCAGGAGTTTCTAGGAGTTGGCTATAGCCCAAGGCAGCAAGGCTTATGTGTGTTTGAAAGGTGATTTATTTCAAGGCAGTAAGAATTTAAAGTCTTGTGTTATATACTAGCTTTAGAATGAAAATGACAAAACCTCCAAATCTTTTAATATCAGCTTTTCTTTATGAAGGTCAAAGTATTGCTAGCAAATAATACTAAGCTGAGTCTTATTATTATGCTGTGCAGTTTATTTTTTTATACAGCAGAACCCCCTTTATATGCTATTTTGTATCTACTTGATAAATAATAACTAATTTGCGTGATATGTTTATACATGAACTTAATGATGTATACATTAAGAAATTCAAAGCTAATTTACATGCTAGTTTCTTCAATAGAAACCTGCCCAACATACACATATGACTAAAGAATAAAAATAAATATGACAAGATACCATAGAATCATCTTCAGCATTAAATATTTTTATGCCCTTTAAAGAATCTTATTTTCTGCTACAAGTTATATACAAAAGTAAAATTATAATTGTTGAAATGTACAAAGAGTGGTATTCTCAATTCGAAAAAAACAGCACAAAGGGAAAGAACAGTGATAGAGTTTAGAGTCCTCTAATTTTGACTTGTTATATTATTATTCACATTCCTGCACCTTTCTCTCATACCATTAGCTCCCAAGACAAACACTGTGAAAGATTAACCATAATTTATTACTTCCTCTTTCAAAGCATATTTAATAAATCATATAACTCTAAATTCTGCCAACCTTAGCAAAAATAACATTTTAAAAAGAGTGGACACATGAAACTGTAGTTAGAAATACTATTTTTGAAATCACTGGCAAAAACCAACCACAATAAAAACATCAACAAAGAACTACAGCAACGTTCTCTTGGGTGCAGTAGCAAAGGTTAGAGCACTGCTCTGCTTCACTGTAAGGAGGCCACCACCTAGTGCGCAAACACATTCCTGAGGCAAGAGAGATGCACTCTTCCCACCCAGAAGAGGAGAAAAAGAAGCTGGAACAGACGTCAACTCCCAAAGATGGCTGTCCTCGATTTCCTTGTTTAGCTTTCTGGAAGAGACTTACTACTCAGGCAGACAATAATTTCCACGGTCTGGGGGGCTGGACCTCTCCTTAACCAAAGTAAAGAGTTAATATCTAATTCTTAAAGTGAAGTAAACCGTATCAATTTAATAAGATCTCTTTTCTAGGTCAATAACTCTAATTGGTCAAGTTTTCAGTATCCTTCCCATATTGAAATCCAGGTTACTTGGAAATATGATTAGAATAAGCATAGACGTGGTATACTATTTTCAAAACAGGTCTTTATGCAAAAAAACTAACCATGTCACTTGATAGGATCCACAAGTAGGCAACAGAGCCTTTCTAGTCATATCTGAGTCTGAGGCTGGGTCTACCGCCTGCTCGATGGGTGAACACGTGAAAGTTATTTAACCTTTACAAGCCTCAGTTTTCTGAAACGACAATAATACTTACCTCACAGAGTTATCCTAACAATTGAAGGAAATAATTTATATATCCAACTTAGTATAACAGCTGGCACATAGTAAGTACTCAACAAGCTCTTATCATTATTATGGTCATCACCAGTACCAACACCAACACTTGAGAAGTGCTTACTGTGTACTATGAACGTTGTTAAGAACTTTAATGACGATAATGATAATAAAAATGATAAAAATGATTGGTATCATCTATTAAGTGCTTACATCAGGCTAGCCACTGTGCCTTAGCATACATTCTCTCACTTTACCCTCACTACAACCACACACTTCATTATCCACATCTGCAAATTAGAAAACTAAGAACATGTGAATCACTTACACAAAGCTACCCAGAAGTCAGTGGCTGGACTGGGATTTGAAAGCCTGTGTTCTTAGTCATTATGGTATATTGTTGTTTCAAAACAACAGATATCATTTGTTGAGCTCCAACTATAAGCTAGGTGCTAAGATTTATCATGTCTACTCCTACAACTGCAAGTTAAGCTTCACTGGTCTCATTTTACAGATGAAAAACTAAAGTCAGGAAATGTTATATTACTTGTCCAAGGTCACATAGTTAATAAGTGGCATAATTTAAATTCCATCAGTCTGTCTAGTTCAAAATCTAAGCCCCTCTACGGTACCACTGTCAGTACTTTTCCATGCCAATAACACTTCATGTCAATGTATTCCCCAGGTACATAAAGGTCAGTATTTTCTTCAGTATGTTGCATTTTCCACTGGCCACAAACCCATATGCAAATACTGACACGGAGGTCAATACAAAATAAACTTGAAATACCTGATAGTCTGAGGTCATGATTAGTCCACCTGAGGTAGTGGTAGGAGGAACAACTCTCACTTTTTTCAACGGGGGTCCCTGTGTGTGACTGCTGTCTTGATTCCCTGGGTGACCAGTTCCATTAGTATGGTTATTGCCCTGCTGCTGCTGCTGGTTCTTCTCAATTGGTTAAACAGAAAAATAAAAGTTCAACTCAGAAGGAGAACAAAATACACCCAAACCACAAAATGTTATGATAGCATTGAATAAAACAAGAAGCTGCCAACTGTACTTTAATACTTACTTTGTCTCCTTTGTCATCAGGTTCTTCTTCCGTTAAAAATTCTCGTTTTGGATAAGGGATTTGACAACCAGCAAAAACGCTGATCATAAGAAAAAAAGAAAAATGATTTCTGGTATACTAATCGATATTTCAAATGCTTCATTTAAGTAGTTTTCATTTTAATCTTTTAAGATGGACTTTGTCTCCATATTTGTAATATAAACACCTTTCCTGCTACAGTGATAAAAAATATCTTTTCTTCTAACCAGCCTATTTGAGGGCTTTTCATTGTACAAAAATAATCAATAATCATCAAATACGACTCAACGTTCTTCTTTAATCTCAGCATTACTCTTTTATTACTACAACCAAAAGACAGATTCTAGCTGAAATGTCACTATGCAAACACATTTTTTTTTACCCTCTCTACTATATTTAAAATAAAAGATGGTATGGGGAACACAAATTTACTTGGGAATGGGATTTGCAATGGAAACACAAAACTGTAACTGCAAGCAGTGAGCAATCCCAGTGAGTCTGAGTGAGCTACAGCATGCATAATCAACCTGTCACTGAATAACCGGATTACTGCTGAAACTAATGCTAGCGACATTTCATAAAGCAAGAGATGAACAGGAATGCCTCTTAACTGGAAAACCCCTAAATGACACTTCAGTCATCAGAGCTTATTTTTTTTGCTTGTCATAAGGATTTCCCTGGGTAACCATATAAGAGGAGGGGCAACTTGGAGTTGACAACTAAAAGAAAGCATGCTCCAAAAAATTCTGTCATGCTGGTGAGTTAATAAATAATCACTTACTCTGATGTAGGAAGTGGGTCTTCTAAGAAATAGGGATCCTGCATAGCCTGTTCTGAGGTAATTCGCTTTATTGGGTCCATGGTAAGCAACTTCTGAAGCTAAAACCATAAATCATAAAAACATTACTGCATTACTTCTCATAATTATACCCTTTGGCACATATGTGGGAAGTATATGTTTTTTGATGAATAACAACACCACAATTTGAAGGGTATTTATTCCCCTAAATTAACCAAAAAAACCCTAATTATTAAATTTAATGTGGTAATTCAACTTTTAGTCATTCTAATATTCATTATCCCACTTGGTTCTCCTATAAGAAGTAACTAAACTTACGTCTCTTACTCTAAACCAATGATCTTTTCACTGCATTATCTAAACTGCTTTATCCAATTTAGAACAGGACTAAAATTCTTGTATTTTCTATTAAGGGGTAAAACTGTTATAACACAAATAACGCACTAGCCACATATGGCTATTTAGATTTAAATCCAAATTAATTAAAACCAAATTAAATTAAAAAAAATCAATTTCTCAGTCACATCAAATCCATAGAGCTTAACAGCCACATGAGGCTAGTGGCTACTCTATCGGACAGCACAAATCATCAGAGAAAGTTCTCCTGGACAGTGCTGTACTAGTCTAAATAAATATGGTGATTGACACAGAAGCTGTTAAGGACAGAGGTGTGGTTATGAATGGAGACTCTGTAAGGAGACTGCTTCGGTTCAAATCTTGATTTGACATTTATTAGTTGAGTGACTTTGGACAAATTACTTAACCTCTTTGTAACTTCATTTGTCAAATGGAGATTAAAAATAGTACTTATTATCATAGGTTTGTTTTCAGGATTAAATGAGTTAATATATGGAAAGCAATTATAATGGTGCCTGGCACAAAGAAAGCACTATGTAAGTGTTAGCTATTATTATTATTGCTACATATAGAAATATCACGCTAATGTGAAAACTCAGTATTTTTTTGGTTAAAACATAGTTTACTGAAGGCTCTCTGAACTAGAATATTTGATTTTAATATGTGATTTAAGAGATTATCTAAATAGTGGTCTCTTAGTTTATAATCTTTGATCTAACACAGTGGTTTTCAGACTTTATAGTGTAACAGAATCACCCCTGCAGCACTTTTTAAAACAGACTGCTAGGCCCTATTCCCAGACCTTCTGACTCGTCTATCCAGCAAGAGCCCGAGGACCTGCATTTCCAATAAGTCCCCAGGTGATTCTAATGCTCTGGACCAGGACCACACTTTGAAAACCAAGTAATCGACATGTTGAGACTTAATGGAAGATGACACAATTAGAGGATAAAAGGACATAAAATATTAAAAAATGTAGATGAAATGTTGGGATGGTGACACTTTAATTTTAATAATCTGATATTTCAGTGGAAGCACAATTTTATTTTTAGAGTTGAAAGCAAAAGCATAGATTTGCTATTTAAAATACTCAACAGTTTTAATGGAGTTATAATAGAGCTTTTAAAAGGGACCACTCAAGATAGGTGCAAATAAGCTGCAAAGGAAGTATATCTTTAGACTTTTAGTGGTGATGGTGGTACAAGTCACCTCAGACTATACTGAGTAGCAGTGAGTTGGGGGGAAGTAAGAGTAATTCCTCTAAATTGTGACTTTTGGTCTACCACTATTTATTATCATTATTTTGTTAGAGTAAATAAGCCCCTAATTTTGAAGGAACTAACACCTTCCAATTTGGGTCCTGTTGTAAGTACATTATAATAAACCATTATTTGGATAATACATTATGTGGTAATATAACAGGTTAAACACTGCTTTTTAAATTGCTGATAAGATATATGACATGACATAAAAATAAGTAGAAGATGCAGAAGCAGTAGGAGGAGAAGAAAAAGTAGAAATAGAGGAAATGTTTACCAAGTGGCCTGGGACTGTAATAAAGGAAAGTTTAATCCTTTCGAAGTAAAGAAATTCCCATTTAAGGAACTCATTTAAAAACACTGGGAATAAAGGAGTAAAAGAATTTTAAGCCAAGCAAAATACAACCAGCTTCCCCCAATTCCACTTTTATATGTTATATAATTTTTTTGGAAAACTTAAAGCTGAAAAACGTTTTTAATTGTTATGGTGTAAAAATGGAAACAAATTTAAGTTGGCAATAGTTGAATAATCTCATCATAAATTATCGATAGTGCATGGATTCATTTGGATTCTAGGTCAAATCATTTTTCCATTTTATACTGATAAATACTGCATTTCTCATACTCTTCCAGAAAAAGCAAATAAGGCATACCATCCCTGAAGAATTTCTAATACCCAAGTTTATAAGAGGTATCTTGGGAGTTAAAAACTTTGTAAACAATCTTTCAAAGAGCTGAAATACAAAATAATCTGTAAAAATTATTTCTGAATGGTGGGATTGTTTTCTTCTTGATTCTTCTCTGAAATTGTTAAATGATTGATGAAAATCAATAAATGTTATTTAAAAAACGCTCTTGGGCCGGCCCAGTGGCTTAGCGGTTAAGTGCACGCGCTCCGCTGCTGGCGGCCCGGGTTCGGATCCCGGGCGTGCACCGACGCACCGCTTCTCCGGCCATGCTGAGGCCGCGTCCCACATACAGCAACTAGAGGGATGTGCAGCTATGACATACAACTATCTGCTGGGGCTTTGGGGGAAAAAAATAAATAAATAAAATCTTTAAAAAAAAAAAAAAGCTCTTGACACTCTTGGTACAATGACTATCTTTAGAAAATATAATGTAACCAACATTAGTCTGTCAAACCATGTTATGGGTTTGGAAAAATAAGTATTTTCATGTCTTCACTAGTATGCACTAACAAGATCTCTGCATTTACCACTAGAGTACTCTAAGGGTGCTGAGTAACTATATAAATCGACCCCAGAAAGCTTCAGGTTGGTCTATTCAGTTAGGGGAAAAAAACGCCTTTCATTAGTACTGTTCTCTAAAGCTTACCAAGTGGAATGCTTTACTATCTGGTTTAACTTTATGCTTTTCCATGTACTTGATAAGGCTGCAGTTGGTATACCTAAAAGAGAAATACTATGAAATATTTATATTAGATTTGAGGTTAATTTTACATTGGCTGAAGTTTTTCCAAACAGAATTATTTTACTCATGACCAATATAGAATATATACTGAAAATGGTATAATCAGCATAAAAAGAGTAGCATTAAAATCAATTTTATATTTCATTCAATATTCACGCTAATCACTTTTGAATGGATACCGCTGACTAAATGCAAGGTAATCTCATGAATAATATATACTGAATAGCTTTTTTCACATGAATGTTATCTCAACAATTATCTTAACATATAGGTGAGAAGTTCATCTCGGCCTTACCAATAAGTTAAAAAAATTTTTTTGTTATAGGTCTATAAACTGCCCTCTCCCAATCCCCTGATGTTGCATTGTAAATAAATGAAATACTCCTTCTCCATTAAAACTTGCTTAAAATTACTACACAACCTAGTGGGTAGGCAGGCGGCTATGAGCAAGATTTGTCTATTTCAGTCTCTTACTGCTTCAGCTATGATGCTATCTACTGATGCCTAGCTTCCAGTAATAAATATGGAGAGAAATGAATCGATTTTTTTCTCATAGCCAAATCAGCTACTAATATTAGATATTTACCCTCTTTACATCATCTAAACATCTTAAGAAATGAAGACTGTCATAGTATCAAATATTTATTAGAGTAAATAAGTGAAATTACTTAGAACAATCTTATGTTGAGTATTCTATTGAGTATTCAATCCTATAATGCGTATTCTGGAAAAGCAAAAAATCAACAAAAGGTCTATTTTCTTTCCAACTTACGTATTTCTTCTGAAATCTTTCATTAATGTTGAATGTTCAGGCATCTTTTTTATATCTTCCCAATCTTTATCTGTGAAATACATTGATAAAGTTTTCATATTGTCTAGGTTCCTATTCTCAAGAATTTTAATAAAAGTCACCTCAGTTTTCATTACATTTCCTATAATTTTAACCTCCATGAAAGCACAGACTTGGAATAAATGGTCAGCTATAGTAAATACCTTATCTTGAACTGTAAATACAATTCCCCATCCTTTGTACAGTGTTAGATCTCACTTTTTATCTTTTTAATGCCTACTTTCTATGTGTTTGACTATAAGTCATCTCAATTTCTACAGAGGGGAATAAGTTATAAATAAATATTTCTATTATTAACTAGTTCTATTTCTAAAACCACTTTTTCCCCTTTTCCACCAAATTTCTTGGTTAAATCAGCAACCAATCTCTTCAACGATAAAATGTAATATCTTTCCCCTCAGTAGCTTTAAGATACACTTCTTTTTATACGGCCCTCCTTACTTTCAGCACATTAAATAAATTGCTTTACATCAGCAATCAATGTAAGCTGTAATAACTGAAATAGAATAGAGTAGGATATAACTAGTATACTAAGAAGTCGGCTGGTGCTTTGAGTAGTTTCAACAACACTGACAAAAACAACCCCAGCTACTAGATACATTCGGTAGAAAATGTCTCGGTTTTGCTGGCATTAGAGCTGCTCAAATAATACAGGCTAGATAGCTTGTGCTCTCCATTACTACCAGTGGACCACTGAGAGTCTACTAGGTGCACAGCACTATAGCAGGTAGCTAACAACACCTCTAGCTTTTAAACAGCCAGAGGTTTGCTTTTCTTTCAACTTACTTGTAAAAATATTGGCTATTGATCCTCCACAGATATCACATATTATAAAGTAAACTAAATATAAACTTTAAACTTCTAAATAGAATTTTCTCCTTATTCCAATTTTCTCCTATTCTCTTAAATGGAATTTTCTCCTATTTCCTTGTTCCAATTTTTCTATTTTGTCAATTTTTCAAGCTAGAAATCTTGAGATAATCTTCTACTTTTCTCTCAATTACCCCCTTCCTATAAAAATTTTATATTTGTTCTTTATTCTCCATCCTTACTATCACTTGATACCTGGAGCACTGATATAGAGGCAAGCAGCTGGTTTCCCTGACTTCAGTTACCTCTCTTTGATTTTTACATACCACTGCTAAACTAATCTTTCTAAAATATAACATAAATCACGTCACTGGTCCTCAAGAACTTATCATGGATTCTCGTTCTTTAGCATATCAAATCTAAACTCTGCTGCTTGCTTTTCAAGTTTCTTGTCAGCTGAGCCTACCCTATCAGCTGAACCACACATTATGTATCATCTCCCATAGAAGCCTTCCCCACTTCCATCCCCTTGTAAGCCATGTTCCTTTCCCTGGGGCCTTAGAAATGGTGGACACATTCAGAAGTGGGAAGAAAAGGCCATTCTTCTCCATCTACTCAAGCCATACCTATTCTTTAAACATTCTACTTAAAGCAGTACAATGTAAACTCCAAGAGAGCAAGAATCATGTCTGTTATAGCAATAATATTTTATACTTTACACAATGCCTGGCACATGGCAGGTACTCAATAACTATTTAGAGAATAATGAAATCCCCATCACAACAAAGCAGTCTTCGAAGAAGTGCTGACCAATTTTGGAGAAAGGTAGTATTTGTATAGTTATTCTACATTTACTGATAACTAATACCCTTACAAGGGAATGTGGAATTATAATTCCCAGATATTTCTGTATTAGTTTTGAGTTATCCTGACCTAAGAAAAATTCCTAATGAGAAACAATTTCTACTAAGTACTTGACTAGCCAAAATTATGTAGGTGTTTTAAACAAATCTTTATTATTTTGGACCTCTGGGCAGAGTTTTTGGTGACTGATGAACTACACCATTCTGTGGTGTAACGAAGGACTGGGATATAGCTGGGGACAACTGACACCCATGATGAGACACCTAAACAACTTTCTCCCTGCTGCAAATCAGTGCGGGCAAGGTCATTGTGGAATGCTAGACTTTCACCCACATCCTGACTATTCTAACAGAACACTTAAAAGAATATTCTTATTGACAAGGGTTATAAAGCAAAAAATGCTATTATTCAATATAATATGATTCTGTACAGTGCCCTAAATAAAAATAATGTTCAAAATTTGTATTCAAATCTGACATAATGGTAGTATTATATGTGCTGCCAGACAAAAATACACTACTAAATTTTATTTAGTTTCCACTGGTAAGAACTAAAGGAACCTTTTTAATATAGATATTGCAAATATTTTATCATTTCAAATATTAAACAACAAAATAAAAAAAACCAAAATGAAACAAAAACACACTCCTCAAATTCAGGAACTCTATAAACATTTTTATGATAATATGTGAACTCTACAAATTTTGCTATTTCTATGGATCTTTGATTAATGCAAGTCATAAATATAAAGAATCAAGTAAGAGTAGCTTTCATCAGCTAAAAATATACACCTTTCCAATGAAGATATCTAAGTTCAAACAACAGTGCTTTAAAAACAAAAACAAAAACATAATGTGTACCTGCAGGAAATCCCATTACATTGAATATTCTGTCCAGCTGGTCATGGTGATAAGGATTACTAGTTTTGATGTCCTCTTGTCGACAGTGAAATATTGGTTCTGACGTTAGTAGTTCTGCAAATATACACCCTATAGCCCAAATATCTTTAAAACAAAAAGGAAAAAAAAAGGGAAAAGGAAAAAAAAATGGAAAGGAAAAAAGAAAAAGAAAGGAGGAAAATAAAGTGGTTCTTTCCAAAAGAAAATGCATTTTTATCTTGGTGGGGAGTGTTTTTTCTTTCTTTTCTTTCCCTAATAAGTCATATTAATTCCTAAGCAGTTATAAATAGCACAGAATATTGTTTGTAAATATATATCCCCAGCCCACCCACCCCAATTTTTCATTCCCTGTTATACCTCCATCCCACTCAGTGGCTTCATTCCAAGTTTAAATCAAATTATTAGTTGACTTATCTGTGAGTTTTAAATGCCTCAAACATTATCTTATCTATGAAATACACACAAAGCTGCATATGGAGCAAGGGAACCACAAAAAAACAAAAATAAACAAAAATAAACAAACAGAAAACCCAAACAGCCATTGAAATTGGGCATACTTGCCAAAAATAATCAGCACAATTTTTTGTGGTAAAAAAAATTTTTTTTTCTTTATCTTGTTTATGTACTTGCTAATATGTAAAATCTAATAATTATCCTCCAATGTTAGCAGTAGTTAGCAAGTGCTATTCCAACAAGAAAAAAAACAATGCCTGACCTCAAATACTCTAAAGAAACAGCACTTCTACTTGAACAGTTTTCTGTTCAAAGTGTTTCTTTATGCTATAGCAGTGTTATCAGATTTTGCAAGCTTAAATATTTAATAAGGACAAGAAAATGGGGGCAAAATACTACCTTTAAAATGGGTACGAAGGCTATAAATTCATAGGAATTACTTACAAAAGCCAGGAAGATGGATTCCTCTGTATACAATAAATTCCCTTTAAGATACAGGCTAACTTTCACTCATATTAAATTTTTCCTCAATAGTAGTAGACAAAAGATCTTTAATAGTAGTAGTATTAGCAGCAGAGGAAAGATCTATATGCCAATTGAGAATTGAAAGCTCAAAATATTCCATTTCTATTCTTAACCAATCCCTAAACTGACAATGGTTAACTTCTTTACACTAAGTACAATGGTGTGCACACAGACACTCAATAAGTGGTTTTTGACTTATCTAATCAGTACCTGTGGTAAATATAAATAGCTATAGAGGGGTAAATAAAAATCACTATTTTATTAATGCTGATTATTCAGGTATGTTAATAATTGTCACTTAGAAAAAATGTTAATTTAAAAATAACAGAATTCCTAAACTCCAAAACTGGAATATAAATATTTAATTTAATGTAAAATCATCACATTTACATTTCAGAGTAACAAATTAATCACCTATTTGCTTAAAGATTATACATCCTGATACAATCAAGTGATTTTAAAAACTGACACTGTGTTTGTTTCTCACTTGTATCCCACATCAGAGCACTAAGCCTAGCTAATACGGAAAAGTCTCATCAAGAAATATAAGCCAAGCTATTTTGTTTTTAGCATCAGAAAGTAAATGGGAAAATTAATTATTTTGTAATTATTCTTCTTATGTGGGTACCCCATATAAACCTGACCTTTGATAATTTAATCAAAAGGAAGATAGGCAAGCTAAGCAGGATCACAAAAAGGGCAGATGGGTGAGTTTGCATGGTTAAAGCTCTACTCATAGCACCCAATAGACACTGCAAACAACTCATTCTGGTTAGGCAGGAAAAATTCTAAAGAAGAAAATAAAATATGTAGAGGAAGATGAGAGATAAGTAACTAGTTTAGCTATCCTTAAAGCTACATTGCTTTTAAAATAAAAGGAAAAGTAGGAAAAAATAGTTTACTGCACCTTGCTTAAATTCACCCAATAACCTCTTTCTTTATATCGTTTCTATTATCTTTCACCTTTATCAATTTCACCATCCTTCCTTTCTTCAAAATCTTGATCTAGACATTAATCATGAATTTGAGTTAGCTGATCAGGCTATTATTTCAAATTTCCAAATCTTTGTAAATAAGTCTTTCCTTCCCACCTTGCCTATTTTTTTTCAGATTGTGCCAAGTTCATAGAAAAGTCCTTTCCTGCTCACCTACCTGCCTTCTAGAAAGATTTTCCGAATTAAAAACCTATAAATCCCATCTACTTCTCAAAATCTGTGACATTCCTGTGTAGCTATTTAGCTAACCAAGCAGGCAGAAAGCAACTGACAGGCTACATAGACTCAAATGGGGGGGAAAAAAAAAGATTTGTTAAATAATGTTTTAATCAATAGGTATACTAATAGCAAGCTCCTATTTTAATGAAAGAGTAAATTCTCTTCTCCCTATTTTTTTGTATATATCCCATTTAATAGAATGCCACATAACTAGTGGGCATTCAGTTATTTGAGGACAAATATGAGCTTAAAAGTCCATACTTTAATAAAACTTGTATTAAGACTGTTTTAGTGACAATTAATTAAAGATTGATACCCCTCTTTAAGCCTTCTCCACAAAGTCAATTAAACAAACAACCCCCCCCCAAAAAGTGAATTAAACTTTGTCCCTGGGAGTACAGTATTACTAATCTATTATTTCCTCTCTTTGGTTTAATGCTTCAGCTTCAGTTCTGTACAATTGAATAAATGTCCATAGCACTAAAACCTGTTTGCAATAGAGGCTGGGGACATGTTAGTTGGATGTGTTCAGGTTTTTTCTTTATGCTCTTTTGCTGCTTCTGTGTAGGAGAGACTAGAATCAAGGAAGAAGCTTCATTTTTTACTCCTTTACTCTATTTTTAAAAATTTATATTAAAACTGATTTATATGATTTCTCTCTCAAACAAAAAAGCAACTTGTAAGATACCTACATTACAACTTTTTTGAGCCAATGTTTTGATAAAAGAAAAGTGCTCTCCAAGATTGCTTTTGGTCACGTCAGGTGTACACAGGGTGGGGATTACCACTGCAGAGGGACTGGTGCTGACCTGGGTTTCAATCATCTGCACCCAGGTCAGTTCTCTCTGCCATCTCCCTACCTCAGTGGCAGTTGTTTTTATCTAAAGTCATAGAACTTTTGGGGTTGAAGGGGATCCAAGAGATGATTTAGGCTAAATTCTCATTTTCAGAAAATGAGGCAAAGGACTAAATGCCTTGCCTGAACACACACACACACACACACACACACACACACACACACACACAGACCCCCAGAGTTAACAGAGCTAAGGCTACAAGTCAGACTGCCAGTCTTTGTTAATTCTGTTGTTCAAAGATGACGGAATTATTTTATGCATATATTCATACTGTTTTTCAACTGGACTGGAGATCCCTTAAGGGTAAACTATGTAACTTGCATACATTTTGGTTTCTATTATGTTTTTAAAAGTTTATCTAATAGTTATCCAATACATTTTGATGTTGATGACAAGGAGGAAGAGGGAAAAAAATATGAAGAAAGGCCTTCTCTCTCCCAAATTATACTGACATTTGAACAAGGGAATCTACCTAACTGCTGGAAGTTTAGCTTTGTGACAAACAGCCCTGGATTAAAACTGCTGGAATGTGAATGTCCTAGTGAATAACACGTTATACAAATCTTAATGTTCACAATAAAATATAAGTTTCTTAAGAAAAAAGAAAAGGACAATAAATAATGAGCCAGAGTCACAAGCTTCTGTGATCATATATTTTTTACTTAAATAAATTCAAAGTCTCAAGTTTTCAGTTAACAGCAGCTAATACTAGGTAATCACTTCCTTATTTGTATAGTCTGTTAATACGTCTCAACAAAAGTAACACTGCTTTTAAATATTCATTTTCTAGGTGGAAAAATAGCTATGTATCATATTAAGTTTATATGCTTTTTAAATGCATTTAGAATACACTTGTAAAAAGGATAACGAAATGTGTGTTTAGGTAACTATATATTCAAAAATAGGACTAGCTTCAATAATTTTTACTTTCTGACTTTTTAAAAAAATATTTTATTTTGGAATAATTTTAGGTTTGTAGAAAAGTCACAAAGATAGTACAGAGAAGTCCCATATCTAACTGACAACTTTATCTACCTTTATTTTTCTATAAAATAAAATATGATCTCAAAGCAATATATGAAGACTAGTGCACACAAAGATTTTTTTTGGGAAAAAAACATGTTGGATTCAAGATTAATATGGGGGAATGATCACAAGTATTTCTCCTTTTTCCTTCTTGAGTATACACTGAAATGGCAGGAAAGTAATAAAGATATAAATCCACAGTAATAAAAAGAACATAAGGAGATCATCAAGGACAAGATTCATTCATTTCTTCAACAAAGAGTACTGAGTTCTCACTACGTACCGTATAGGCACTGGCCTACAATGGTGAACGGCTAGGCAAGGTCTATCTGTTTTAGTGGATTTTAGATACTGTTCAACACTATCAAGACAATAAGATGGAATTATGACAGGGAAGGTAAGGTGGCTACTTCAGACTGAGTGGTCAAGAAAGTTCTCTCTGAAATGACAGTATTTTGACTAAGATCTGAATGAAGAGAAGAGACTGGCCACGTGAAGACCTGATCTAGGCAGAGATATATAAAAACATTTCTAGAAGATCGCAGGCAGACGAAACAGTTCAGAGAAGGCCCCAGTCCACAGTATTATTGTTGGGTGGGAAGCAGATTTATCCTGCACAACTTGGGGAAGATTTTGTCCTTGGAAATACCAGCTACAAAGTCTTTATTTTGAACAGTTGATCCTCCTCCCCCAACTCTCCTCCACTGCCCGGGGCTACCGGGTGAACAAAGCTTGGGCCAAAAGTTAGAGGATTCTTCCTTTAACGGACTTGAATGGCCTTAGAGCAAAGACTTGTGTATACTGGTATTTAGAATTTCCCAGTTAATGGCAGTTCTATGCTGGACCACCCTAAAGTAAAGTGCCAATCTATGAGCACTATGATCTACATACACAAAATTGTGAAGCAGCTTTTTGTAACTTGATTCTTATATAGGAAGAGACAAGCAAAGGTAAACAACCAGTTGAAGAACACTTGCCACATGGAAGGGAGAGACAGAGACATATATAAATACAGAGTGCCTATAAAAAAAACACAGATAATTATTCCAGGAATACAGCAAATTACAAACAATTAAAAAGCATCATTATCACTGCCCTCACAGATATTTGAGAAGCTTTTCTTTCTGTAAAATAATACAAGGTGTTATTAAAACTAATAATCAGAGAATAAGAAGGGGTTCTTGGAAATAAAAAAGACAAAGACAGAAGAACAAGAGAAGAAAAGTAGTATAAAGGATCAATCCAAGAAATCCAAAATCTGCCTATACTCAGTTTAGGAAAGAGAGAAATAGAAAACAGAGAGGAGGAAACCAAAAGACTAGTACAAAAGAATTCTCCACAGATAAGGGAGATGGAATATGAACTTCAGATTGAATGTGCCCAAGTGGCCAGCACATCACTGTGAAATATAAGGGTGAGAAATCCTATTGGTTTTCAGAAAGAAAAAAACCCCAAGTAATCTACCAATGAATGAGAAATCAGACTGGCACGGGACTTTCCATTAGCAACACTGATGCTAGAAGACAATGGAGGAGCATCATCAAATTGTGAGGGGAAGTTATTTTGTACCTAGAATTTTAAACCCTGCCAAACTGTCAAGTATGGTAAGACATTTTTCAGAAATACAAGAACTAGAAAATTTACCTCTAAGACACCCTTCCAAAGGAAGTCACCTGAGAATATGCTGTAGCAAAATAAGAGATGAAATAATGAAATCCAGAAAGAAATAGATCCAACCCACAGGAGTAAAAAAAGGAAAAGCCAGGGTGAAAACCAATCCAGATTAAAGCAAAGCACAGAAGACTTTAGGATGGAGTCATCCAATAAAAGAAGAGTAGGTTTAACACCATCCTGGAGAACAAAGAACAAGCTAAGTAAGCAATGAAGACAAACAATAAAGGAAAAAAAAGGCAAAGCTCACAAGAAAAAACTACTTGATAACAAAATTCAACCAAATAAAATGAGGCAGAATAAAGATGTCAGTAATGGAAAAGCTGTGGTAAATAGACTGTGGTAGCTGAGCATTGAATCCGTGACAATATATAACCTAAGTATAAACAACTGTGGGAATTACGGTTTGCCAACAAAAAATAAATGTTGTAAACATTGACAAAGTAGTAATAATAATAATGATGATAATGATATTACTAATGTAGCTTATAAATTGAGAGGTTGGTAGGGGAGGGAGTATAAGAGAACTAATTTCCTAATTTTTCATAATAGGGAAGTAATCAATACTATCAAAAATTGAAAAGTGAATTAAAATGTTCTAACCTCCTATTTTTTTTTTTTTAAGATTTTATTTATTTATTTTTTTCCCCCCAAAGCCCCAGTAGATAGTTGTGTGTCATAGCTGCACATCCCTCTAGTTGCTGTATGTGGGACGCGGCCTCAGCACGGCCGGAGAAGCGGTGCGTCTGTGCGCGCCCGGGGTCCGAACCCGGGCCGCCAGCAGCAGAGTGCGCGCACTTAACCGCTGAGCCACGGGGCCGGCCCCTAAACTCCTATTTTTTTCATTAATCTTTTTTCCTTAACTTTAAGGGGATCTTTTAGGAGCTAATATTTCTTTTGGTGGAAGAAACATTTGTCTGAAGTTCAATGATTTAGAAATTTTACAGTGTTTATTTCTCTTTTCAAGTAAAATTAAATTTAAAACTTTTTACTTAAAATGCATAATATGATCCCATATATTTAAAATTTTAAAAAATATCTATTTGGGGCCGGCCCAGTAGCGTAGTGGTTAAGTTCACGTGCTCCGCTTCAGCGGCCCAGGGTTCGCGGGTTCGGATCCCAGGCGCAGACCTACGCACCACTTATCAAGCCATGCTGTGGCAGGCGTCCGTCCCACATAGAAAATAGAGGAAGAGGGGCACGGATGTTAGCCCAGGGCCAATCGTCCTCAGCAAAATGAGGAGGATTGGCAACAGATGTTAGCTCGGGGCTAATCTCTCTCTCTCTCTCTCTCTCTCTCACACACACAGACACGAAATCTATTTCTCAGAGAGAAAGTCTAGAATGCTATGCTCCTAATGCTAATGATGGTGTTTCTAGGTAATAGAATTTTAAGTTAGTTTTTGCTCTTACTTTTATAATTTTCTGTATTACTTGATTTAAAAATATATAGAAATATGTACGTTTTACAACAACAAAGCCACTTTTAAAATGTCATGGAATTTTAATTAGTTCTACTCACCAATAGCTTTGGTATAATGTCTTGCTCCAAGAAGTAATTCTGGGGCTCGGTACCAGAATGTTACAACTACTGGATCCAAATCTGCTAAAGGCTTCAAAGGTGAATTAAATAATCGGGCAAAGCCCATATCAGCTGTAAAAAAAATAATAATAATAATGTTAAGTAAATAGATATTTACAAATTTAATTGATTACTCTAATTTTACCATTGTTATTCAGTAAGATATGAAAAATGTGCTGAATTCTGGGGGGAAAAACCCATTAAACATCTCACCCCTTTCAGAAGTCTAAATATAAAACAAGTTTGAGATCTTCACTCTTTGCAAACTACTGTCACTCACTCTACAACTGGGTTATAGACAGGCTCTGCTGCCAGAGGTCAAGGGTGACCCTACTCCTCTGGGCAGATTTCCTTCCATCTCTGCACACCACCTTTGGGGACAGGGTTGTTACGCTGCGTTTACATTCCTTGTATGGGTCACAAGCACTGCGAAACTAACCTATTAGAGTAAAGCTTTCCATTATTTGCATCAACAAGCCTGTTCACGGGTGTAATCAGAAGTTGACTATACAGTATGTTAACATCACTATTTCCCCTCATTTATTTGGGTTGAATTTTACTAACTTTAAAAAGAATCATAGTATTTTTTTTAAGCTGGAAAAGACTTTAAAGGTCATATAATTCAATCACCTCTTTTTTCTAATGAGGAAACTGAGGTTAGAAGAAATTAAGTGATTTGACAAATGTCACAAACTCAAGCCTCAGAGCTGGAGCTGTGGTGAGATAGTCATAGCAGTCAACATAGTTTAACACGTAGTGTAGTTATTCAGTCACGGCTGTTTATCCTACTAAACCGTAATCTTCTTAAAGGCAAAAAAATTGTGTCTTTTTCATCTCTCTATCCCTTTTAGTATCAAGTATAGTGTCATTATACATAGCTTTTGCTAAATATATGTTAAATGAACAGTCACTATTCATACCACCTATTCAAAAATTTCAAGATTCATCCACCATTTGTTTAGTTTTGCTCTTCTAATATACATTTTTAATGAAGTAGGCCCTGGTCTAATTTACTTAATTATTGAGGTTAAAAAAAATGAATTCGGCAAAGAATTAAAACCATGAGTCAGATTACTAAATACTGGTTTATAGGAGAACTAATATTTCTTCCTAAATGTGAATGCTTTAAGCCGTTAGTGTCCCCCAAACCTGCCAACATCATATGCATCACATAAAAGTACAATTCAAAACTAGATTATTTTGATATAGTATATAAATTTTCCTCAAATCTTACAGTCAAGAACACATCTATAACTACTGTTCGGCTGGGTCTTTTATATTTCGCATGCTTTGAACTTCCATTTGAATTTGATGCCACCAAACTGGACTGGATGAAATCCTTTAAAGGCACGCGGAGGGACTTAACAGGCATTTGATGACACTGCGGTAAGTACTGACAGGGCCTGATTCTCAAAGGAAGTCACTGACTAGAAGTATTTTGAGGTGTACCAAATGTTCCCACTACTAAAAAATTTGCAAAGTTTATATCATAAAAAGTATTTCAGGAGTCTTATTTGAAGTGCAAAGTGAGATTTGGGTGAATTTACAGGGGAGGATAGGGAAGAAGAGTTAGAAACACCTAGGTTTTTCTTTGTTGGTGAAGTGGTATAAATCAGCTGATAATTCTAATTCATATTAAATCTTACAACCAGAAATTACTATTTACTATGTTATATACTCCCACAATCCTGCTGCCTTTAAATTAATATAATTTAGTTACATTTCTTCTACCTACACACAAAACAAACTAAATAAATGTGACAAACACAACTTGGAAATGACAATGAAAAAAATAACCAGTTAGGATAAATAAATTTAGTTCTATCCTTATAGCTTATCAGACCAGAAATGGGTAAAAATTTGCTTTGATACATAGGAAAATAGAACTATCAGAAAACATGCCAAGGTAGAGAATGCTTGTTAATTTTTTCCCATCAGGCAAAGGCCCACTGTAAGAGAGGCTCGTTAGAACTTAAGGTTCTGTACCTATCAGGCCCCAGTGGCTTTCCTAGTAGTTTGTCATTCCTAATCTAGATGAGGTCAACAGAGGCATGTGTTCTGATCTAATCTGGCTCAGGCGAACAGACTGGTGGTATAATTACTAGTATGCTGTATGCCCTTGTGACTACAGGTGAGGCTGGCTTCTAACATGGATAGAAGCCACTCACCTCTATAGGCTATTTTTAATGAAAGCAGAGGTTTCTAAGAAACTTGCATGGCTTATTGTATAATTAGAACACTTCTGTCTCTAAAGATTGTCCGACATATTTCAAGAGTGTGAAACATTTTTCACTTTTAAGGTATACCCTTTAGAAATGGCTTCGATCATATGGAACTACATGAATATACGCATATTATTACAGCAAAAATTAGAAGTGATATAGCTGCCTGCAAAAGTTTTAAAAGAGTGCTACACTGTGACTTATCAAAAATATAACATACCAATTTTTACTCTTCCTCGCTCAGGACCTTCACCCATAACTAAAATATTAGCAGGTTTCTGTGGAAACAAAATAGTGTTTTTTTTCAGTAGACAGTAGTGGTTTCTTTTAAATAGACAATATGCCAATATAACATAAATCCACCTTTAAAAAAATCTCATTTACTCAAAAATTAAAATCAAACACAGGAAGTCACCAAAGAAACTTTACTTGTACATATGCAAAGCAATATGCAAACTTCAGAAGGCCTGAATATGGCAGTGCTTTTCTCCGTGTAGGGCTAAGGCTTTTCTTGGCCCTTTTATCAATCTGTTTTCACTACTGTGGAACAGCTGATAGAAAGTTATGTTGTGGTTCCTTCTAACTCTTTCCATTATATAAAATGTCTTGCAACTTTAAGGGAAAATGAATCTTCAAAGATGATTTAATTTTAAGTAGCAAATTAATTATAGGGAAGGAACCACCTGAAATCCTTTTTTGAAAACGGCAAGGTATGCATCTATGTTTAGACAAAAAAATTATAGAGAAATCAATTTAGTAAAGTCTTTTCTAAATGAGTTAGCAAAGTGATAGGAATTTTCTATGACCTGAACAGTTTTGAGATTTTTATTTTTAAATAAAAATGAAGCTAAAAATTAAAGTGAGATTTTACAAAAGTAGTATTTCAAACGATTTTGAAATCTCTAAAATTATACAGGATTAACTGTCATCTGAAATCTGCTATGAAGGTATCTACTATACTAACATTTAATGGTTTCCCCCTCTTCAAGAAGAAGGAGGAAGGAGGGAAGAAGGAAGAGAAGGGAGAGGAAGAGAGAGAAAGGGAGGAGCTAGAGGGGAAGAAAGAAGCCATCCCCAAAACTTACTCATCCTGGTATCCTGCTATATCTACTTGATTTGACTTTAATTTTACCAGTCTGCTAAATAAAACTAGATTAGAACATCTTTCAAACATTGATCAAAGCAATCTTAAAATCAAATTAAAGATTTTAATGAAGGCTGTTTACAGTGGTAACCAATTCACAGGCTTCCCTAACCATATTTAGTGATAGCCCTTATGCTATTACCGACAAAAGGTAACTTACAGTATATTATTCTAACAACTACTAAGATCAAAATTGTTTTTTTATGCCCAGAAAAAAAGAAAAGATATGGCTGAAATGGTAGCATATACATTTCAGAGGTTAAAAATTCCTACATTTTTTAAGGTGAGGAAACTAGGTGCCAGAGAGATTCCATGACTTGGCCTAAGTATAGTCAACAAGGTTGGGGCAGGCAGCAGAACTTACCCCAACTCTGAACAGTCTAGTGCCCCTTTCCTAATATATCATTCTGAAAGTACTTTTATGTAGAAAGTTTTAAAATTAATATGTATTAATTGTAATAATAATAATGACAATGTTTTATTCAAGAAAAAGTTTTCAGAGCCCCCATCATCACCACACACACACTCCTAACCACTGGGATAATCGGCTAAGTACAAAAAGGAAGTACAGCACTAACAATATTTCCTGTGAGCGACATGCAAGTGCTGCCTAACACAAAGAAAACTGCTCTCGAGCATCATGTTAACCAATCGACACTGGGTTAGTCTCTGCAGAGACTCTTAGAGCTAAGCCTACTTCAAAACAAAACCAGATCTCTGAGACTTGTGTAAAATGTTGAAGGCAGAGGAGGGCTTTTCAAGAGGAATCAGGCAGCATCTCTATTTGGCTGAGGGGAAAGGCTTGCTCTCAATTCACAATGTGGGCTCAGGAGGGAACTTTCATGTTTGTGTTAGAACTCTCTTCCCATGGTTCATCAGGGCAGGACTCCCTCAACATCTCTTGAACACCTTCCCTACTCTTTAACATCATTTTGGTTCTCTTCCCATCAAATCCATCTTCTGTACTGTTGCCAGGATTATCTTTCTAAAAAACAAAGTTGATCATGTCACTCCCTTGCTTAAAATCTTCCACAGTAACATGGAAAATTATTACAAGATTAGGTGAAAACAGCAGAACACAAAATGAAATATAGACTGTGATTACGACTAGGTAAGAAAAAAAGAGTGCTATGAGTAAGGGCTATAAGAACAAAAGAGTGTGACAGAGGTATGGATGAACTTTTTCAAAAATTTCTTTGAATGCTTTTGCTATGCTTTATTATTACTACTAAAATATTATTTTAACTTTAATTGGTCCCTCACCACCTGTGAATAAGATCCAAAGTCCTTATGATGGGATGAAGGCACCTGTAAGCTTGTTCCCATCAATCTCTCCAGCCCCACCTTCCACCCCTCCATCCACACTGCTTCTGCCACATGTTTTCAGTGCTCTGTGACTAGACCTTCACAACTATGTCATTGCTACCCCATTATTCCTGCCCCAAAGACCTCTGCTCTATGCTACTTGGCAAAATCTGGTCCTTTTACTCCCCCTTAACAACATAAGTAATACATGAATACATTCTGATTATAAACAATTCAAACCATAAAGTTACATACAGTTAAAAGTTAAAGACCCTTTAACCACTCATCACTCCTCCACCAGATCCCAAATCCCACTCCCTTCCTCAGAGTTTCAAACTGATCAATTGGTTTGCTGTGATGGATTTTTCTAGCGCTGGAGTGCTCAATCCTAAAAGATTATCTCCATATCTGGCAAATGCACAAGCACACATGGGCATCTCTCTCCTCCTTCTATTTTAGATGGAGTGGAAAAGATCTCTCTTTTGCTTTTTTACTCATTCAGCAGCTGGGCCCAGATCTGAGAAGCCCTAGGAAGGGTGGTATTGGTCAGCCTGCTACTAGGCAAAGGGGGAAAAACTCCTTCTCTTGTTCTTCATTTTATTCTAGACTTACCGGACTGGTCAAGTTCCCAACTTGGGTTTGAGCATTGATGGGGGATAAACAGTTTCTTTGTCAAGGTCTAAAACTGGGGCCAAAGCTCCAGTTAATAATTAAAAATTACTTTGCTCGGCAACTCCCTATTGCATGCTCTGAAGCAGGTCTTAGAGCTAAAGGCCATTACTAACGCTACCTCTCCTTATAAGTGAATTTAAATTCAGTTAGGGCATGCTATATAGTGATCAACAAAAGAGAATGGTGTTAAGTGTTGTTTTAATAACACTATTTATAAACGATGGGTCCCTCCTCATGTTATTTTCCATGGTAGCATTCCACATGTCCCAGGACATGATATTCTGATTTAGCAGACAAATCGAACAGTAAATTTTCTTCGTGAATGTAATCTAATGGAAATCTCAAAAGAAAAAGACAGAAAGACCCTAAGGATCATGAACACTCTTCTTAGTATTTCTGTTTTGTTGCTTAATCAGTGTTAAGGAAGGCTGCAAAAGACTTGATGGATAATTTTGGTTTTAGTACTTAATGCCACATTAAAACAATATTCTATTCTAAAAAAAACTAATTTCTTTTCTTTCTTTTTCCTTTGTCTATCAGTAGGAGAATTTGGTAGTTTTTAGCTCTAGAGCCAAAACTTCCAAGTAGTGGGTGATAATACATGAAATAATTAGCAATAACCTGAAGTTTGGTAAATAGTCTGTGACCTTTAAACACTGTCAAACATAATCATCTTGAAAGCACATTGCTGGTGACATTTTGATGAGGCATATACTCCATTAAACTATATCTGTTGCTATGGAGATCAGGGGTCCAACATGACTTAAAAGTATTCTAACATCATAGCAACATCTTCAAGTACAGCTATGCTATGCACGGAAATGATTATAGAACATTCTTTATTGCCTGCTGAACAATGAAATCAATCAATGAGATACTTGTTTGAAGTATACTTGTTTGAAACTATGATATCCTTCTCTTATTGTTGTTTTGTTTCTCCCAGAAACAAACTACATTTGTAATTAAAAAAACATGCCCTTATTTCATAGCCTCATGGCTTTTCTTCTTGTTTTCTGTTGTTGGGCTCCAAAAAAACTCATTGATATTTCCTAAAACAAGATGTTTGTATTGCAGAGATAACCATTCTTGTAGAGGCTTTTACGGCAAACTGGTTTCATTTAATGGGCCAACTCTGATAGAAAACTAAGGACTGCAGGGAGCCCCATCTTAAGACAGGAATTAGGCCAAGCAAGAAACTGCCATTATCAATCAGAAGTATCAGACATAGGTGCAGAAGAGGTCAAGTTAACTGCAAGAACCTCTTATTCTAGGGGTGAAAATGGGTTCTTCATATGTTCACCAATGTACCAAGGCAAAATGGAGACTTGGAATCAATAGGAAAAGTTGATTCTTGATGAATCTGTCTATGAAAAAAAGACAGCGATCCATAAGAAACCACTGTCAATGCTATTCTTCAAGATTTGTTCAGAATTAAACTTTCACAAACATTGGAAAAAACACAACTTGGCAGCACACTTTCTAGATACTCAATGACTTTGTTTCAGTTTGGCTGTTAATCATTTTGTAGTACAATACATATTGAAAAAATTAACTCTGATATATGATAAATAAATGAAAAGCAATAGGAATATACTGGAGTATATGAGGAAGCCATTTGGTTTCAAACTAATTTGGCCTGACCTTGTTTTTCCAGAAAGCTTTGACGTGGCCTGTTGAGCATGCATTGTACATTTGATTTAAATATTTAGTGTCCCAAAGACAATAATGATGTCCTTAAAGATAGGGATGTAGCTCCCCCACTTCTGCACCCCCCCCCCATAGCAGCATTTCTTTAAGGATAAGCATCTCTTCCTGGAAACCAAGGATTAATTACTGACCTGCTGTGCTCACCATGTGATCACTGACCCACTGTGCTAGCAAAGCAATCTCGTGACTGTTGTAAAAGGGATATTCTTGTCATATATGATGTGATGTATTCCTGTCATACGTGATGCTCTTTGTTCCACAATGGTATACAACCACTCTATACACTCCACTTCTCTGGTGTGCTTCCTTCCTTGGGGAAGAAAGCCCCCTGGGCTATAGTCCTCAGATCTGGCTCATAATAAACTCACCCCAAATTTTGATTTATAGATTGATTATGGATTATTTGTGTCGACATATATATATGAGATTCAAACGTAGGCAGCAAAGTCTTAGACCGAGATTCAGTAATTTTTAATAAATTGTTTTAATGATATCTTCTAAGGAGTTATAGATAAAAATTTGGAAATCCAGTGAATGAGGTCTGGAAGATGTCTTTATAATACAGTTTTCATTTTTTCTTCAGAGCTATAAATTTGTATTTTTTACCTCTAATACTAAACACCTTTAAGCTAAAGGAGAAAATATCAACTTCTAGTAAAGTTGTTTCTTGCCTTTTGTATAAATTGGAAAAAATGTATAGGAGAATTCTTAACAAATTCTATCTGCTTCCTGATACAACATAAATGTTACTTATAACACAACTTCATCCTCTACAATAAACAGTTCAAGTACTATACATTCACTCATTCATATATTTACTGAATTAAGAGGGATCAAAGAACTAGAGATCAACAAACAAACAAACAGTTCCTGCCCTCAATGAGGTCACAGTGTAAATTAACGGCGGGGGGGGGGGGGGGTTGGGAGGGGTGTAAATGCAGGCAAGGAAAAGCTTCACAGAGGTGATGATACCTGACCTGCCTGAAATGTGAAAGACCAGGAGTTGGTCTGGAAGATAAGTGACAGGAGATAAGGTGCCTCAAGAATCCACTAATGTCTTCTGCCTCAAGAATCCACTAATGTCTTCTACTAAACAACCACAGAGCTGGGTCTGCACCCTCTATAGGGGGATGGAGGTGGCAATTAGTAGAATGCATCACACATGGGCAGTATCAAAAAACACAGGTATGTTGACTAGTTTTTATTTACCTAAGTTCTCTTTTAGGGAGAATAGGAATTAGGTTCTTTGTCACAGTTGATGCAAATCGACATATTTTATGAAATAAGCATTAACTTAATGAGAGTAATCAGGTTACTAATACATGACATTTCCTTTCAATAAGCCCTTCATACTCTCCTCCAGTTCAGTCTAACTCTATTTTTTTCATCTGCTATTTAGGTAAAACAAAGTTAAACTAAAATGGACTTTCACCAAATTGTGAATATCATCATCAAAAGTATTTCAAATAATAAACATGATTCAGATTATTAGTTTAAAATTGATATCTTTTAAACCTACGGATGTTTAGTTTTTAAATTACAAAATTCTCAAGCTGTCCATTTTAGGCAGGTGAGGCACAGAATACAGTGCTAAGAGATCAATCTGGAACATAACTTTCTATTTTCACTGACACTAAGATCATTTACTTACTGTCACAGAGACTAGCACAGGCAATATTCACTTCATTAACAACAGAACATGGGTGCACAGAACAGAAACCACCATGGCAGCAGAAATAAACTTTTAAATTTCCAGACACAGATATATCTTATTTGTTCTTAAAAAAGGATGTATGTGTGCAAATATTAATATATGTATGTGTATTTTCTTTTCCAAGTCTAATTTGTTTAACTGCATTTCTGTAAAACTGTAAAGTTTTATAACACAGTTTAAGCAAAGAGTCTAATAAAGAGTCAAGCAAGAAAGAAAAGATAAATATTACTTGACTAGAAAACTGAGTAACATTAAGGAGATCAAATGCATCTTAAAGGAGAGGTATTAAGAGGCAGAGAAAGGATATAAAAAATCTTTTAGTTTTCAAAATATTTCAAGTTACATTCATTATCATGAATTTAACCACATTTACAAAAAAGTGTACATAGTTATATTCAAATCTGAACATCCCTATAACTTCAAATATTATTCTAAACAATGTTAACTTACATATTTGGTAGTATAACAGTAATCAGTGAGTTTTGTGTTCTGTCTTCCCAAGTATTATGTTCTTGACAAATCTAGATGTCTGTATATTACTTTTACTAACTATATTGTATTCCTCTCTTAACAAACAGTTGGTTATATCCCCCACAACCCCAACTTTTGACACCAACCCTAATGATGCTCCCACTGACATTATTTGTCTAAATTATACCCTCCAAAAAAGAAAAAACCCTGGCACATACACCAGGTAATTTCCTTGGGATAAAATCTCAAAAGTAGAATTATCAGATCAAATAATATCAATAGCTTTATTGTTCTAAAACTAGAATTTTTTTTTGTTTTCTAAGTCTCAAAGGTAATATGTGCTCAATGGATATAACTTGGGAAATGAAGAAAAGTACAATGTGCCTGATGACTGAAAACAAAGCATCTATAATCTCTAAACTGTCAGATGACCACTATCAACATTTCAGAATATACCTTTTTTTCCTTTTGTTTCCTCCTTATAAAATTAAAAAATGGCATCATACTAAATATATTGTTTGCACCCTCTTTCCTTGCTATTTATCATGAAATTTTTTAATCTGGAAATTACTCTTCTGAGTTTAATAAATCATATGGATTCATCATAATTTATATAACTCATCTATTAAATATTTAGGCTGTTCCAAGTTCCTTAATAAAAGAAAAAATAATGCCATGACAAACATTTCTGTATATACCTACGATAAATTACTAAAAGTCAAATTGTCAGTTAAAGACTATAAGGTTTTTTGATACACATTAACAGACTTTGCTCTTGAAAGATTTCAAGTATCCATTTTGTAAATTCAACATTCTTTTATAAAAATAATACCCTTAAGTATGATAAAACCAATCTGCAAGACCAAAAGCAATGTATACCTACATCTTATATCTATAAGGTTTTATCATTTTTATTAGCTTAACTGATATAGAATAGTAACTTAAATATTTTAATTTGGGTATCTCATTGATAACCATATGTTATGATTTACACTGTGTAGGTTGGTTTTATTGAGGAGACTTTGGTTATTAAGCTTACATATTCAAATCAATTCTCTATATTCTAGATAGTAAAGGTATATTCAACTATTTTTGCCATTGTTCTAATATATTACTTTCCTCTTACTACTAATTTTACATTTTATATTCTGTAGGAATATTTTTACTAGTGTTTTTACATTTCAGCATACCTATCATATCTTTAATGATAGGTGTCAATTCTTTAATAGTTAGGCATTTACCTCCGGTTGTAGCTGGAATAAATATCCCAATTTTTAAATACATATTTTACATCCTATGAGCCACGTGGGATTAAGTGTAATTTTAAAATATAAGTAACAAAAAAATTTTATTATAGACAATACTTCTCCCTAATGACACTAAAGAGTGATGCCCTTCTCTATTGTGAAATAACTTCTGGTTTAGTATATACTAAGTTCTCATAATAGCATGAATCTATTCACTCAGTTTTTGTTCATACTTCTGATACTTGGAAAAAAACACATTTTCTTCCTTCTAGAATACATGGTCTTGTAGAAAAGTTAATTTTTTTAGAATATGATTAAGAAAATACAATTCGCTACCCAGATTTAACCACAATTTTTAGGTATATTTTCTTTTGTTGATGTATTTTTTCACACAGATTCTATTTCTATTATATAGTCGTCGTCCCTTGGTATCCATAGGGGATTGGTTCCAGGATCTCTGTAGATACCAAAATCGACAGATGCTCAAAGTCTCTTATACAAAATGGCGTAGTGTTTGCATATAACCTACGAATGTCCTCCCGTATACTTTAAATCATGTCTAGATTACTTATAATACCTAATATAATGTAAGTGCTATGTAAATAGTTATTATACTGTATTGTTTAGGTAAAAGTGACAAGGAAAAAAAAGTCCGTACATGACCAGTACACACACAACCATCGTAGGCCTTTGGATTCCTGGTTGGTTGAATGTGCGGATGTGGAACCCAAGGATATGGAGTGCCGACTGTATTTTGTAGTCTTTTTCTCTTAACATTATAACAACATTTAAACCTACCATAAACATGATTTTAAATGACAACACAACAGTTCATCTTTTCTACATATCATAATTTGCTCAATAATTTTCTAGTTGTTAAACATGTAAATTTTTTTTCAGTTTGTCATTACCAATAATGCTGTAATGGTCTTTTCACCATTTTTCATATCCTAAGAGAGTTTGTAAAAAGTAGGATTGCTAGATCAAAAGGAATGAATATTTTTTAAAGTTCTTGATAATTCTTATTTTCGAGGTTGTAACTTACATCATAGCAGTTAGTGTTCGTTCATTCAACATATTGAGGGCACATCATGTATCATGCACTGTCTTTGACATATGATAGACAGTGGGTAACAAAATAGACACAGTCCCTGTCCATAGGGAAGCCAGACATTAGAAAAGGTAAACAAATACATAAAAAATTACAAAGTGTAATAAATGCTATGAAAGAAAAAAAATTTCATTCAAGAGAATAATGGGGGCATTAGGTGGCGAAGGAAGAAAAATTAGGGGCACTACTTTGGATAGGGTAGTGAGGGAAAGCCTCTCTAGGTGACACTTAATTAAGCTAGGACATGAAGGAGGAGAAGGAACTAGCCAGCGGAAAGTTACTTATGAATGTGTCATGTATGTGGGTGTGGGCAGAAGAACTTTTCAGGCAGAAGGGAAAACAAGAAGGCTCTGAAGTGGAAAATAGCTTGGTGTATTCAAGAAGGCATTTGTGAGTAGAGTATGATATGCGGGGGTACACTGGCAGGAAACATGGTTACAAAGATAGGTGGGGGCCAGTTAATGCAGGGTATAGTTTTCAGATAAAACATCCTTCTTATCTTGAAAATGCAAGTTCAGTAAAGAGTTTTAAACAGGGAAGTGACAGTTTGACAACAGCAACCTGAATGTTATGTGCCAGATCCTCTATACAGATTAATTCATTTAATCCTCACAATAACTCCATATAAGTAGGTACTGTTATTGCAATTTATAGATGAGATGACCAAAGCCAAAAACTGAGCTAATTCATATTAACCATCTCACACTGGCTCGTCAGTAGCAAAACTAAGGTTCAAATGCAAGCCCTTTGGTTCCAGAGTCTACCCTCTTAGCTACTGCATTATACTGCCAGTGTCCAACTGACTACTGTCATTTGATAACAAAGATGATATTTTCATTTGAGAAAATGAAACGTCTCCTAAACATTACTGCATTACTTCGCTAGTGAAATTGGACTTTTAAAAATATGTTTATACACACAATGTATGTATGTGTGCTATGTATATATATAGTGAATTAATTGCTTATATCATTTGTGGTCTTTTGGTTAGTCTTGGTGTTTTTCTTAACAACTTATATGATCTATTATTATTATTCCTTTTTCTAATATGTTTCAAAATTTTTCTAGTTTTTTATTTGCCTTTCAAATAACTGGTCTGAAGCTATATATTTCTGCCTTCTCGTATGATTTCAAAGAATTCTGACATTGGGATGTGTCTTGCAATTTGCAATGGATGTATATATTTAACTCAAGAATATCTTTTTTATTTTCACACATTTTTCAATTGATGATGTCTAATAGTTAAGAAAATATAATTCTTTTATTTCTAGTTTTATTTTATTGTGTTCTGCGAGATTAATGTAGAATTTGTGCCTCTGTGAATACTTACCATGTATATCTTTATCTTATAGTACACACTGAACTTTTCCAGACATGCAATTTTTTTGAGTGAATGTTTATTTTAAAAATATATTCTTTTATATAGCCCTAAATGCCAAGCAACTCTATTACATCACATTGCTTTATTCTATAATTTTTGCTCATTCTTTATTTAAAAATTTTGTCATAATCTGATAGAAAAATGGCAAGGTACATAATTATATGTATCTATTTCTTTTTTGTACAATTGCCAAATTGAACAAACTACAGATTCTTTGCTGTATTTTCATTATTTTAATCGTTCTGCTGTTAAAAAATGTTTCAATCTTTTGAAATAAAATATATTTTATCTGATACTATAACTTTTCTTGATATATTCACACAGACACAGATTTTAGACCAACAGTTCTCAACTTTTTTCTTCCCCTAAACATTTGAGGAATATGATGGACTTCTTCAGAAGATGAGGAAGTATAGGTAAGTGGTTAAGAATAAGGCTGAAAAAAATCAGGGATGCCATCAGCTATTAGTTGTGTAACCTTAATCTCCATTTCCTCATTTATAAAATATGGATAAAAATGATGACAGCCTAGTGTTGTTGCAAAGATTAAATGTGACTAATGCACATAAAAGGCTTAACATAATGCTTGATATATAAAAAGTCCTAAATATATTATAATGATAATTATAATGGCAGCTAATGCTATAATCTGTTAACACTGATTCACTACTGCAGTTCTTTCTTAAGAACTTCCAGGGGTGGGGGGATACCCATGCATGATTGGCAATGCCTCCAAGATGATTTCTCCATACCACTCTATGGAATGCTACCCTAACCGCTTTTGATCATCTTCTAGCTTTTATTCATTTATGCTTTTTATAGATTAAAAAACTGTTTATTATTAGCAACAACTTTCAAAAATTAAAGTAATAAAAATACACAGTCTTGTATAAAATTAAATGTAGAAAAGTATGATGAAAGTGAACTTTACCTGAAATATTACCTCACAGAATTAAGACATTGCAAACATTTTGGTGGACATAATTCCAGATTTCTCTAAATCTATATTATTTACATTTAATATAAACATCTTATAAAGGCTCTTTTGATTCCTGTTTTTGTTCACTCAATATTGGACAAATAATAAATGCAGAGTACTATTGCATTTATCCTATTTTATTTAGCCTCCTCTATCAGTTATTTAGGTTATTTCTGGATCAGACCAGTTCGAGAACATTGTTAAATAACAGTCGTGACAGAAGGTTAGAATGATAATGGCTTTTGATTTGGTGTATATACTTTTCGTGCTTGGAAATCTCCTTCTTTTCTTGTTTTTATTAAGAATTTCAATCAGAAATGAATATTAAATTTTTCAAATATTGATTTTGCAAAAGTTTTACATTTACAACCATTGAGATAACCATAGCGTTATTCTCTTAGCATTATTTAATATGGTGAATTCTGTTAATAGGTTTCCAAATACTGAATCAGCCTCACATTCTTTTTTTTTTTTTTTTAAGATTTTATTTATTTATTTTTTCCCCCCAAAGCCCCAGTAGATAGCTGTATGTCACAGCTGCACATCGTTCTAGTTGCCGTATGTGGGACGTGGCCTCAGCATGGCCGGAGAAGCGGTGCGTCGGTGCGCGCCCGGGATCCGAACCCGGGCCGCCAGCAGCAGAGCGCGCGCACTTAATCGCTAAGCCACGGGGCCAGCCCCTCACATTCTTGAAATAAGCTTTATTTACTTAGAGCACAGTATTCTTTTAATGTCCCCCTGGATCCTATTTGCTAACATTTTATTTAAGATATATGCAAAAATATTTATATGTGCCACTGGTCCAGAGTTGTATGCATTCTCTTTATCAGGTTTGTGTCAGTGTTACACTTTCTTCTTACCAAGTTACTGAGGAAACTTACTTTCTTTTGCACTACTCTACAACAGTTTATATAATATAGATTATCTGTTACTTGAGGGTTGAATCACCAGTGGACCATTTGCATTTGTTACATTTTTTAGAGGTAGCCCTGTGACAAATGTCTTTATTTCTTCCAATAGTTACAGGTCTATTTAGTTTTCCTACATCTTCTAGAGCCAATTATGGTAATTTGTATTTATTTTAAAATGCTTATTTAATCCAGGGTTTTATAGAACGTCAGAATAATTCAATTACCTTTAAAGAAATTTAAATGGTAGTCAAAAATCATCCATACGCACTTCAATGCACCAGAATCAGAGTTTTATAGTGACTTACCAACGTCTCAAGAATAATTCCTGTATTATACAAGCTGTTCCAGACACTAAAACCATTTTCTGAAGCTAATGTAATCATGACAACGAAACAGAACAAAGACAGTACACAAAAATATTATTGACCAATCTCACTTGTGAATACAGATGGAATAAAATACCAGCAAAGGGAATCCAGCAGTGACTGAAAAAAAAATCAAGACCAAGTAAGGTTGATCTCACTAACGCAAGGATGGTTCAACACTAAAAACAAAATAAAACTTTATAAATGCAAATTACCACATTAACAGATTAAAGGAAACAGCCATATGACCGTTTCAAAAGATGCAGAAAAAGTTATTTACTAAAATCCATTCTTTATTTAGAAACAAACGACTTAATTAGATATAGAAGGGAACACCTTTAACCTGATAAAACGTATCCACCAAAAGCCCAGAACAAACATCATGTACAATGGTGAAACAAGAATTCTCATTGGGCCAGCTGGTGGTGTATTGGTTAAGTTTGCGTGCTCCACTTTGGCGGCCCGGGGTTTGCAAGTTCGGATCCCGGGTGCAGACCTACACATTGCTCATCAAGCCATGCTGTGGCGGCATCCCACATACAAAAAACAGAGGAAGATGGGCACAGATGTTAGCTCAAGGACAATCTTCCTCAAGCAAAAAAAAAAAAAGAATTCTCATTAAATACAGAAAAAACAGAGTCAACTCAATTATTTGCCATTGCACTAGTGAATAGGTCCTGGCCATCTACTGTTACCAAATGACAAGGAAAAAACACATTTCATAGATGTCAATTTTTACTATCCTTTTTAAATTTTAATCTTTCTGTAATTGGGTTATGTCTTATCATCTCTGTGGTGTGACAGTCAAATTGGCAGCATGTTTTACCTTCTTAGTGACACATAAAACAATGCTGCAGCTTTCAGCTTGTAGTTTTTGTAGTAAAAAGACATAATATGATATGTTTAGGATAGATTTTGAGTGTACTGGTCTCACAGGTGGGAAGATATTGAGGAATTTTAGGTAGGGGAATGACACGATGTGATTTACTTCTGAGAGGGATCATTCTGATTGCTATGTAGGTATCAGACCATATAAACACAAGACTACAAGTAGGGAAGATCACTTGGGAATTTTTGCAGTAATCCAAGTACCCTGGATTGGAATAGTAATGATAGAAATGATGGAAAGTAAAGCCACAAGGCAGTGAGTGGAGTCCAAAAAATTCAACTGTGTAAACTGGGGGTACAGGTTTTGTAGAGTAAATGAACAGAAATTAATGAAATGAACAAGGTAAGCCTGTACAACAGCAGTCCTGGAAGTCCACCTGGAAAATCTGAATCCATGTCTTGGCAGCAAGGAATTTTGGAATCTCCCTGTTAGTTGGCTCCTGATTTACTGGACTGATCCAGGGATACTGAGCTAGAAGTGCAGAATCTCTGCCAGATTTGCCCTTCCCTTCAGGTTTACTCTCCCCACAGCTTCTTCTCCCTGAAAATAAGCAGTACGGTTTACTCTTCTTTGAGAAAAGACACTAGTCAGATGACTGGACCAATGGCTAACTGTGCTATATTCAAATCCGAGTTACAGGAGAGTCTTACTGTGTAGCTTGATCTGAGATACGTTTTGAAGGTAGAGCTGAGAAGAATCCGTTTATTCATTCAATGCATATTTACTGTGCATCCAGTATGTGCTATTCGGGGTACTGATGATATAGCAGTAAATAAAAGGATCAAGTTCCTGCCCCTAAGGTACTTGCATTCCTGGGGCAACCTGATGATGGACTGGAAGTAAACTGCTCTCATTCAACATTTACTATGTGCCAGACACAGTCCGAATACTTCAGATGAATCTCTATCAAAAAGACAAAAATTTAGGTCCAGCCTCATTTTATAGATGAAGAAAGTAACACTTAGAGAGGTTAATCCTTCCAAAGGTTACATAATTAAGTGGTGGAACCAAGATTCAAACAAATTTCAGGCCCACTGTAATAGAGGCTTAATTTTTCTTCTTCAGCTCATGATGACAGAATACAATCATTCAGGATAGATATCCTAAGATCCTTTACTGTTCCCTACCATATGCTACTCTCTTATTGTTCTTAATTTTTCCTTCTGTTATTCTTCACTTCTCCCTACTTTTTACCTATTTTCATTTTTAGATTTCCCTCTCCCTCTTCACCATGAAGGCCCAGACAACATTTAATTTTACCAGCTGGTGTTAATCAGAGGGAAAAAAATAAGAGAGAAGATCAAAAGAAGAAAGGGGCCAAAGGATGAGTGTCAGCAATTTCAAATTTTTTACTCTACCTTCTAACACTTACAGCTGTGTTATAATGAGTCTACCTTAATAAGACAGAACACTAGCCACTGCAGGAGATGTTGAGCAACGACAGTATTATCTGCTGCAGGTATTACCAAGAATCACCACACCGTGGAAGGGATGGGAATGATCACTTCTAAGATGCCTTCCAACTTCATGGTCTATTAGACTATGAAATTAGGGAAAACAAAAAATGGTTCATTTCAAATGGTACATCGTGTTTATATAAACAGATTTTTAACCTAATAAGTTAAAACAAATTAGCGGTTTACCTTTTATATTTTTGTTAAATAGGCATCTTAAACTATACCGACCTGAATTACAAACCTATCCATGAAAAGAATGGAAATTCAGAGAGTTGAAACTAATCTTAGAAATTTAGACATCTATTTTAGAACAGAGACTTAGGAATCTTCAGATTATATACCTACTTAGAGTATTATATCTATAGCATGATATAAATCTGAGGGCAAATTATATATAAATTAAATAATAAAAAATGGACATAGGTAATTACAATACAGTGATACTGTATAAAGGAAAAGTAAAATCCAGCTGTACTGAAGATAGGAGACTTTACTAAAGAAATATGTTTTCAATAGTTAATTCAATAACTATTGCTGATTTAATATCTAACCGTATTTGAGGAAACTTTTAGTTTTACTAAATCTAAAAAACAAATTCCTATGTGTTGATTAGAACAACATTTACAAAAATTTACACAAAATCTTGAACTTTTATGTTGAACTGACTTTAAAATATGGCCAGCTACTTATGCTTATTTCTGGAGGAAGATTTACTTTTACCCTTTTATTAGATCATTTCTTATTTGCCTGTATCCAATGAGGAGTATGGTCGTCAAACTGAAAAAGACTTAATGAAAGATCTATGTGGCCATGAGCACCAGTGACTTAAAACAGGTTTGCATAACCACTTTAGCTGAGATAAGAAGAAAACCTAATCTAAACTATTCTGTCTTTAAAGATTAAATTACTCTGGCAAATCTAGAAAATTATATAATACTCTAAGTCCTGACTCTATTACTAGAAAATTAGACTGGTATATTAATTTTTATATGCTTTTTCAGAGTATAATTCAGAGAATTATGAAATCTTTTTCGGAAAAATCATTTCTTGGTATTCTGACTACAGTGTATTTCTCTTTCGCTAATGAAAACGCCTAAAGGCCAAAAGAAAAAAAGTGGGAGTCCACCATTAACATATTAAATAAGGTAATAGCTTATATCAGATGCAAGCGGAGACCTGGTGAATCTTATCTCCAATAATAGGATTCAAAAGTCCTTTAAACAAAACTTTCCCAAATCTGTCCTATTTTTGGAAACACACTACTCTGGATAACAGTAAATTTTGTTTATAAAAATGGGAGCATTGGGGGGCCGGCCCGGTGGCGCAAGCGGTTAAGTGCGCGCGCTCCGCTGCGGCGGCCCGGGGTTCGCTGGTTCGGATCCCGGGCGCGCACCGACGCACTGCTTGGTAAGCCATGCTGTGGCGGCGTCCCATATAAAGTGGAGGAAGATGGGCACCGATGTTAGCCCAGGGCCGTCTTCCTCAGCAAAAAAAAGAGGAGGATTGGCGGATGTTAGCTCAGGGCTGATCTCCTCACAAAAAAAAAAAAAAAAAAAAAAAAAAAAAAATGGGAGCATTGGAAGAATAAACATAGTTAAAATGTCTATATTACCTAAAGCAATCTACAGATTCAATGCAATCCCAATCAGAATCCCAATGACATTCTTCACAGAAATAGAAAAAAGAATACTAAAATTTATATGGGGCAACAAAAGACCCCGAATAGCTAAAGAAATCCTAAAGAAAAAGAACAAAGCAGGAGGCATCACAATTCCTGACTTCAAAACATACTAAAAAGCAATAGTAATCAAAACAGCATGGTACTGGTACAAAAACAGACACACAGATCAATGGAACAGAATTGAAAGCCCAGAAATAAAACCACACATATACGGACAGCTAATTTTCGACAAAGGTGCTAAGAACATGCAATGGAGAAAGGAAAGTCTCTTCAATAAATGGTGTTGGGAAAACTGGACAGCCACATGCAAAAGAATGAAAGTGGACCATGTGCTATCGCCATTCACAAAAATTAACTCAAAATGGATCAAAGACCTGAAGGTGAGACCTGAAACTATAAAACTCATAGAAGAAAATATAGGCAACACACTATTTGACATTGGTTTTAAAGGAATCTTTTCGGATGACATGCCTACCCAGACTAGGGAAACTAAAGAAAAAATAAACAAATGGGACTTTATCAGATTAAAGAGCTTTTATAAGACAAATGAAACCAGAATCAAGATGAACAGACAACCAACCAGCTGGGAGAGAATATTTGCAAAACATACATCTGACAAGGGGTTGATCTCCATAATATATAAAGAACTCACACAACTGAACAACAAAAAAACAAACAACCCGATCAAAAAATGGGCAGAGGAAATGAAGAGACACTTCTCCAAGGAAGATATACAGATGGCCAATAGGCACATGAAAAGATGCTCAACATCACTAATCATCAGGGAAATGCAAATCAAAACAACACTAAGATACCACCTCACACCTGTGAGAATGGCTATAATCACCAAGACAAAAAACAACAAATGTTGGAGAGGATGTGGAGAAACAGGAACCCTCATACACAGCTGGTGGGAATGCAAATTGGTGCAGCCTCTATGGAAAACGGTATGGAGATTCCTCAAAGAATTAAAAATAGAGATGCCCTATGATCCAGCCATCCCACTACTGGGAATCTATCCAACGCACCTGAAATCAACAATCCAAAGAGGCTTATGCACCCCTATGTTCATTGCAGCATTATTCACCATAGCCAAGAAGTGGAAGCAACCTAAGTGTCCCTCGACTGACGACTGGATTAAGAAAATGTGGTATATATATACAATGGAATACTACTCAGCCATAAAAAAAGACAAAATCATCCCATTTGCAACAACATGGATGGGCCTGGAGTGTATTATGTTAAGTGAAAGAAGCCAGAAAGAGAAAGACAAACACTGTATGATCTCACTCATATGTGGAATATAAACCAACACATGGACAGAGAAAACTGGACTGTGGTTACCCGGGCAGTGGGGGTGGGCACAAGGGGTGAAGGGAGTCATATATGTGGTGATGGACAAACAAAAATGTACAACCCAAAATTTCACAATGTTAGAAACCATTAAAACATCAATTAAAAAAAAAAAATGGGAGCAGTTATGTAAATTACATAATGATGCATATCACATCAATTATGTTACAAATAGAGAAAAGATATATCTGCTTAAAACTCAGATAATTCTCTACTTCCAGTCAGTATTCAGGATCACTCAAAAATATTATCTTAAACTCTATTAAAAAACAAAAACTCAGGGCCGGCCCCGTGGCTTAGCGGTTAAGTGCGCGCACTCTGCTGCTGGCGGCCAGGGTTTGGATCCCGGGCGCGCACCGAGGCACCGCTTCTCTGGCCATGCTGAGGCCGTGTCCCACATACAGCAACTAGAAGGATGTGCAACTATGACATACAACTATCTACTGGGGCTTTGGGGAAAAAGAAAGAAATAAATAAAATTATTAAAAAAAAAAAAACAAACTCAAAGCAATTATTCAGAATAACCACTCTTGATTGGTGAGAAATCTGACAAAAAGATTCTAGCACTTTACTGATAAAGTATCTGAAAAGACTCATTCAGAATGTAAGGAAAAGAAGACTAGAAGTAACATGCAAACCAAATAACATAATATTTTTATTATCAACTTGCAATCTGCCCATATAAATACGCATGATATCTGCAGTTGTGCCTTTGGTAAAAACAAGTGGGCCACTTCTCCCTTATTTACAAATAATAGAATGCAGTCCACTATGTAGGCTCAATATTAATATCAAAATTAAGTAAATATAGGGGCTGGCCGGGTGGTGCAAATGGTTAAGCGCGCGTGCTCCACTGCAGCGGCCCGGGGTTCACCGGTTCAGATCCTGGGCGCGCACTGATGCACTGCTTGTCGAGCCATGCTGTGGCGGCGTCCCATATAAAGCAGAGGAAGACGGGCACGGATGTTAGCCCAGGGCTAATCTTCCTCAGCAAAAAGAGGAGGATTGGCATCAGATGTTAGCTCAGGGCTGACACTCCTCATCAAAAAAAAAAAAAAATTAAGTAAATATAGCATTTATCAAGAAACCAAATGAACTGTTTACAAATAATCAAATACTTTCAAGAAGGAAAACTGCCCAATTGCTCATTTAAGTAAACATAATTTAGAATAAGCACAATATTCATAACTAAAATTTTTTTAACTAAAATTAATGCAAACCTCATTTAAATTTGATTTAATCAGTTGTTATCAATAAAACCCGTGTTTTATCCTCAAGTCTAAATTTTATGGAATGCAATCTTATATGTTTTTACTAGCTACACAATTAAACAAACATGAAAACTGAAGTAAATCCTTCGAGTTTCCAATAAATGAAGCAAATCTCAAGTAATAAGCAATGATTAAACCTGACAATCACAAAGCATTTTTCTTCCAAAAAGGTCTGTTTTAAAGAAACATGCTTCATATGTTCCCAACACCCATTTCAAGGAAGCTAAAGCACAGCAAGGGGAAAAAATAGAACAGAGGCCAAGAATGCAGGCTCCTTTCTTCCCAACTGTTTAATCATTTTGTTGCTTTGCCTCCTTCAACATATTGATAATCTCAGGGTCCTTTCTGCTTGTTTTTTTTTCCCTAAAGAATTTAATGGCCCTCTTTTTAGACAGAAAGAAAGTATACACATGGTTTTATTAATAGCAATCATCCTTTACTAACATAAACTAAGCCACAATGAATATTATGTGTGAACTTTAATAACAGACTAGACATTTTCCTCATTTTTCTGGTCCAGATGAAACACTTTTTTCTGATTATACCAATAATATATGTTAACTGCAAACTATTCAGACAATTTAGAAAGGTATTAAAGGGAGAAAGTGAAACTTGCCTAAAATTCTCCAACCCATATATAAACCCTACTTAGAAAAATGTATTCCCTAAAGGGCTGCTGCTATTCAAAATGATCTTATTATCAATGTCAAGAAGTTTGCATAAAATATTAAAGTACTTATAATTTGAGACTAAGCATTTTCTAAAGATTTGACTCAGTTTTTTCCTTGAGGTTCTCTTTTCCTAACCATATCAAATACCTTTTGGGAAACAGTCCAGAGCAGTGCCTCTCAAACCTTTTTGAACACAACCCACAGGATAATAAATAATCATTTATTATTACATGACCATTTTCACATATAAACATATATAACTGAGACAAAAGTTTCATGAAACAATAATTGCCCTTAACACGTATGATGCTCTCTGATATTTTCTCTATTCTATGCTATTCCATTTAAAAAATAGATAAATAAACAGGCTGTTGTATTGTGTGATTTCCTGACTCACTTATGGCTTACAAACTGCATTTTTTTTTTCGTGAGGCAGATTAGGGCACATCCATGCCCATCTTCCTCTACTTTACATGGGATGCCGACACAGCATGGCTTGACAAGTGGTGCATCGGTGCGCGCACAGGATCCAAACCTGCAAACCACAGGCCACCGAAGCGGAGCGCAAGCACTTAACCGCTACACCACCCGGCTGGCCTCTCAAACTGCATTTTTAAAATCACTGACCTAGAGGAAAAATCCCTAAATTCAGTGGTCCAGCTTTGTTACAGATCTACAAGTAATAAGAATCAAGTCATTTAACCTCTTTGCCTCTCATGTTTTACACTTACTAGTGCTAGAGTTCAGCAGACAATAAGACCAAATGCAACAAACAAACCATATAGTCATGAGCAAACACTAGTATTAGTAAGCAAAACTAATAAACCAGGAAATCTTTCACTCAAATAAAAAGAAATCATATCCAAAATACCCCAATAATTCATCACACTCTCATCAATACATAGTAAGATGCCTTGATAACGTAGGCCCCATGAAATTGAGTTTCAGTCAATAGCTCACTCTGAGATTTTGATCTTATTTAACGGTTGCTAGGAAACCAAAGCATCCTTCACCAAGGACAGCTGAAGCCCCACCAACTGATTCCAAGTTACCCAGTATAATTAAAATAAACTGCAGGGCAGCAGCACTATCAGATTTTTTTTTTTTTTAAATAAGTCAATTAAAGCTTTGAAATAGTTTCAGCATCTTTTAAATACGTTTATGCAGTGGCCCCCTGGGGTATTTCACATCATGCACTACTCATAGTAGCACATCTCCAATAGGATACTGCCAAAGAAAATCTCTGTAGAGACTTATTTTTTTAGGAAATTTTACTATGGCATAAACTATTCTGAATTGGTTTAGGGCAGGAGTGACCAACTAGCAGATTGTTGCTACACTCCAAAACTCTCCAAATTTCATATACAGACTTGTAATTCAGCTTGAATGAAAAAAAAAATGATGAAAAGTTATAGTATATCTCAATATTATACTCCACTTAGTGCAAGAGGATGAAAATACAACCCTATGTGCCTGGTAGTTCCAAGTTAACTACCACTATGATAAAACTATTAAGATATGAATTAAAATGAAATTTTGGATATCAGATGTTTTAAAAAGTAGAACACATTAATGACCATATGAGCATTTGATATATACTTAACAAAAATTAATGGCAAATAGGCCAGTTATATTAACTACTACTCTACTTTCTATTAAGTTCCTTAGGAAATATGTCAAAAGCTCAAGTCTTTAATACTTAAGAGTCTGATTTAAGTGTAAACCATTTCCGTGGTCTGTCTGATATGGCTACATGAACATTTTCAACAAAAAGCATGAAATTCAGCCAACATTGAGTGCACTAGAAAATTAAAAATGAACAACTACTAGCTAGAAATAAAAGTATTTACACTGTCATTAGTAATGAACTTAGTTAAATGTGGTATACAAGTGAAATTCGAGAGCTGCAACTTCAGAACAGCTGGTAGGTTTTGGAGAAGGTAAGTATTGCCCCCTTATCTACAATTAAAGAATAATTCACACAGAAGGGACTTGAAGGCATTTTTGAAAAAAAGTGAGGGATGTAAATGAACTATGATGGAGATGTTCTAACCTTAAGATTAAAGGAAAAAAATGGAAAAAATAAATGACATAAAGAGAACATTGGAACAAACAGGCGAAGAATCAGGAAATAGGTTTCACTGGGTGGAACAAAAATATTGGGTAGAGGAGGAATGTGATAAAAGAGATCAACAGATCAATATCATTAGTTGAATGGTCTTTGAACTGACAAGTAAGAGCTGAATCTTTTTAGGCAGAAAGAGGGAGGCTGCTGAAAGAACTAAAAATGTAGTATGAACAGAAAAGCTTGTCTGCGCTGTTCCACTGCAGTAAATCACAGCAGAGGTCAGAGGGTAGTAAAAAGAAGAGATGCAACAGAGTACTTATGTGTCTGTAGATATGGAGAAGCATCTGGTAATATCAGAAATAACCTATAGAGAATAACCTTGGAAGCCACTTTGTTTCTGTTACAAATGAGCTAGTTCATTCATTCAACAAATATAAGCAATACTGTATACACATACTGTATATTTTGCTAGGCATTGGGATGGATACAAACACATTTTAAGCCACAGTCTTTGCCCTCAGGAGCTTATAATCAAACAGAGAACATATTACCCAAACTAGTAAGTGCCCCATGAGTAGTTCAAAGTACCTGCTATAGGATTTTAGATGTAAATATTGTCACTTTCAGCTAGGGTGATGGGGGAGGGCTTTACTGATGAGGTGGCAGAAGCAGAGCTTTAAAGGATGAATAGAATTTCAAACTCCAGAGATGAAGGGAGGAGGGGATTCAAGCAGGCAGCGCAACCTCTAAGTTGGCTGGAAATAAGTACTATAAGGAATGAGATGGAAGAAAAAAAAGGAGAGTGGAGCCAGACTGTAGCGTGAGTCTTCAATTCACAAAGACTACATGCATACATATTTGACAGTCTTTTTCAAAAGTTTAATTGATCACAGAATTTTTCCTAGTAAAAGAAAAATTACCTGACTTGGAAGTTTATTTTACAAACTGCACAAGAAAACCATACCTAAATTTAGAAGGGTTTTATAAAAAAATAATCAGTTCTAGTGAAAGAGACCAGACAAAGTTAATCGGCTGGATGTCCTCAAAATGGTCACAATAGAGGCACTGGTAGTGAAAACTTCTTGTGCCCTTTCCAATGTGCTTTAACTTAATCCAGGAGGACAACTTCCTCAGAGAAAAGAGTTCAGACACCATTGCCAAATCAAACCTCAGCTTCTACACAAAAAGTATCAAATATGATTTTGGTGTTTCAGGTCTTTCTGTTTGGGATCAGAAAAACCACCAAACTCAATCCAATCAGGCTAAGAGACTTCAATTCTTTCCTTATTTTGTCACTTAACCACACCTTTATTTGCAGTTTTCATTAATATTTCATACTTAGTTCCTCCTTATAGTATCAGGTAAAAATTGTTACTAGTCCTTAACCCAATACTCCTATTTTACATAAGCAGATAACTAAGGGAGAAAAAAACCTCTGAAATAACTTGTCCCACATTACTTCAACTCGAGCCTCTGATTACTCATTTGTATAGGATGGTTATTTTATGTGTCAACTTGGCTGGGCCACAGTGTCCAGATATTTGGTCAAACATTATTGTTGATGTTTCTGTGAAGGGTTTTTGGATGAGATTCACATTTAAATTGATGAACTTTGAGTAAAGCAGATTACCCTCCATAAGAGTAGGGCTGCCTCATCCAATCATCCAATCAGTTGAAGACCTTAATAAAAGGAAGACTGATCTCCCCCAAGCAAGAAGGAATTCTGCCAGCAGGCTGCCTTTGGACTCAACTGCAACTCTTCGCTTGGATCTCCAGCCTGCAGTAGATTTTGGACTTACCAAGCCTCCACAACTGCCTGAGGAACTCCTTAAAATAAATCTCACTCTCTCTCTCTCTCTCTATACATACACATTCTGTTTCTCTGGAGAACCCTGACCAATACAGATGGTAATGCTAGAACCAGGACTAGATGGTTAGTCAAACTACTTTTATTTCCCAAGGAGAGAGGAGAATAGAAGAAAAAAGGGGGAAAGTGTAGTCAAAGGAAAGAACAAAGCTAACCTAACACTTACACTTTTGTTGTTATTTATCTCCACTTATAGCAAACAGATTAAGTGTATAAAGCAAACCAACTTACACAGACACATTTCAACGTTCTAAAACTAAAAAGTTTGGTTTGGATTCATAAATTATCTCACAAAAATAAATACTGTATGTGTTTCCTTTCTGGCCCATTTTTCTTAAAACATCCTTTTTTTTTTTTTTTGAAAGGACCATCGCGTTGATTCCGACTCCTGTGGACAGCAGAGCAGAACCCTGCCTGGTCTCTCTGTGCCATCCTCTCACATTCTGGTGCTATATCAGACAATGCTATGCTGCTATTCATAGGGTCTTCATGGCAATTTTTTCAGAAGCGAGTGGCCAGGTCCTTCCTAGTCTGGAAGCTCTACTGAAACCTGTCCACCATGGGTGACCCTGCTGGTATTTGAAATGCCGGTGGCATAGCTTTCATCATCACAGCAACACGCAGCCACCACAGTATGACAACCGACAGACGGGTGGTGTGGTTCCCTGACCAGGAAATGAGGCTGGGCCACAGTAGTGAGTGCTGAATCTTAACCAGCAGACCATCGGAGCTAGCCAAAAAACCATCCATATATATGCACTTATTACCACCTTCGGCCCAACAAGGCTTCTAGAATTATTAAATCTCTATTTTCCACCAAGGATGACAGACTCAGTTACTGATCTGGTACTATGTGAGGATTAAGAGCGACAAAATTAATCTTTATTTATTAAATAGGATTATTAACTGTTAAAGATCAACTACACATATCAAAGAGCTTCATAACTCTCCCATTTCAAACCAGTATTTCTATTAATAATAAAGACAATTTTATTAAACAAAAGCTTCAATAACATTCTGGGGTATTATTAAAATGGTGTTTTTAGGGAATCTGTATCACTAATCCACCTTAGTATTAAGTTTCTTGTGGCAAGTCAGCAGCTCAACCAATTGGTCCAATCCATAACATTAAAAATCTATGTAGATCTGTTAAAATCAGTATCACCACATTTTATCTAAACCTGATTGAAAAGGAGCAAAGAATATAATTAACTACTAATTATATTCGTTCTTATAGGGTAAATATTTCATCTGCAAATAATAAACATTTGAGAAGGGGTTAAAAAAAGTCATGTTATACAGCTTCTGAAGAATGTTATTCAGAGTAAATACTTTATTACCACATATATTAATATCTTATATAGCTATAGTTGAAAAACTATATAACATCAAAATTCCAAAATTTAATTTGCAGTTGGCAGGAAGGTGGGCACATTTTTTAAAAACTATGATAATGAATCTTTCCTTCAGGAACTGAAAAATAATTCAAGAGGTAGGCACTTGAACCAGTAAGATCCAGATTAGGGAGAGGTTATCATTTTAATGACACAATGGCTCAGTGGGCCTCTCTGTGCCCGTGATGCACAAAAGGGTTAGATGTTCAGAAAGAGCACCAAGTCATGCACAGACAATACAGGAAATCTCACTTCAAACAGGAAAATCAAACAATGTGACAGTAGACAAATGATATATTACAGCTTGGAAAATATTTTGGAATAAATAGACTACTAAATGGATAGTGGCATATTTAGAGGGGTAGAGGAGTGGGAGTGGTTTGCCTCAGTGAAGAGGAATATTTTATCACTGATATTGTTCAGAATTGCTAGCAAGCATATGGTGACAATAAAAAGTAACTACTTTTAGTTTATTTCATTATTTTTTTTAAATCATCTACAGACAGTGCATCATCTCTTTGTTGCCTGCACCTAGGGTGCACCGCTCCCACTGCCCCCCATCTCTTGGTACACCACTAGCAGACAGAGACGTCTAAAACGACCTGTTCTACACTATCCCTATGTAAAAGACAACTTGTTTAAGCTACATCAATAGAAAGAGCTTTCCCAAAAGAGAGATAAAAGAAATTAGACTTCATAACTAATTTCACTACTGTAGTTAAAACTACGTAAGTGGTTTAAGTATATTACACATTAACATAAAAATTTAAACACTGGTTTAAAAATAAATTTGTATTCATCGAATAAACATACATATTTTAATAATAAAAAATAATTTACAATAAAAAGAAAATGCAGCATTATCTTAGCATAATTAACTCTATGGGGAAAAATACTCTTTAGCCACAGATTTTATTCTTTTAGAGATCATAAAAAAGGTCAGTAGCTCAAAAGTAGTAATAGATTTTCCCTAAGCTGTCTCCACACATAAAGCTGAAATTTATTTTCAGCTTCATAAAGAGCCAAAGAATTTGTCTTATTTCTGTTCTGTAAATCCATTGTTTGTAAATAAAATATTCTAATTCTATTAAAAATAGTTCGCATAAGGAAACAAGTTCTTTCAACCAAATTTCTAATGTGTTATTGGTCCTAGTCTAAATGTTTTCTAGGTATGAGAACTGGAGATAAAATAACTACAGTTGAACATATTTCAACGAGATTTACTGAAGACAGATAAAAGAACTAGAAACTATGACACTAGACCACCTGATTTGAAGGCCAGAGACTGAATGCACTAAACACAGAGCAGCTTGGAAAAGAATATCTGCATGAGGGGCAGATCAGCTCCCCCTCAAAGTCTACAGGGTTTTTTCCTACGTACACATGCGATTAGAGACCAAATCATCATTTCCAGCATTGTGTTTATAATTGTTTGAAATGAAGATGCTGTTATAAACCTTAAAATAGTTACTACCTTTACAAAGAAAAGAACAACAAAAACACAATGGAATTATGCAATAAGGGAAATTTGAGGTTTAAATAATTTAAATCTATGAAGATATAATGAAAAATGCATAATTTAATGAACCAATTTAATGCTAGATGTGTAAAAAAAGAGCATAAACTATTCTGCCATGTAAAATAAAAGCAAGAAAGCCAACTTCTGAAGTTTCTAAATTCTTAAAAATTTAATGCACCTTACCATGGCAAGGCTTCTCAATAATGTGCTCAATTATGAGTAATAAACGCTTATTGGCCAAAGACTGCTACTAATATAAGTAGAGTTTAAAAAAGAAGCAGATTGAATTAACATCTCCTCTTCTAATATGTAACTTAGTATGTAGTAGGCTCCAAAAGTTTTATTTTCAAGTTATTCATAAATATATCAATTTCTAGAGTTTGCCTGGCATCTAATAATCACTGTAAAGTAAGCCAATGCTTTATTTACAAACTTAAAAGGAAACAAAAGCTTAGGAAAACAAATGTGTCCTCTTTCACCAGCTCAGTAAATACCAGCTAGTGCATGTCAGAGAAGCAGCATGCATTACATAAAAAGCACAAGGCTAGGCTATGTTTTGAGACTGTTCCCTCCATAAGATTTGCAGGCCTATATAGCATTGATATTGAGACACAACTAGAAAATCATCCAACTATAAATGCACCTTTCTAGTTTAAACCTAACTACATATCAACTTACCAAATCCCTGTGCAACACCCAGTTAGCATGCAGGTAGTGAATCCCATCCAGGATCTGATATAAAAGTGACTTCACCATCCCCCGAGGTAACTGCACTGGCTTCTTGTTTGCTTTGGAAGCTCTGTGAAACTTGATTATGTGCTGAAAGAAAGAAAATTATCACCAGAAGCTTAAACAATAAAAGACAGAAGCATAATTTGATATATAATATTTTCCTAACTGAAAAAGAAACACTCAGGGATTCCCAAAGATAATGAAAATATAATTTCACATTCTGCTGCATAACATTAATATTTCCTAATAACTGGAGCTAAAATTTAATTTCCTAAGCATATGATGGTGTCTTAGAAAATTAATTATTACAACAGAGAAGTAGGAAACAATGTGATTTTATTTTTAAAGTATAATTAAAAATTACTTTCAGAGTATACTTGACCCCTGTTTATCTGGTGGAAATTTTCAAGAACAGAATCTTATTTATTCTGTAGCAATTAAATTGAAAAAAAAAAAAAGAAAAAAAAAAACAGAACAAATTTCAAGAGATACTTCTGGCTGGCTAACAGCATAGATGTGGTACCTATCTATGATATATGGATTATAAAGAAAGCAAATGGGAAAATATTTCAATAAAATACACATGAGCACAAAGAAATAACATGTAAACGACCAGTTCACACTGGAAATATTTCGAAATACGAAAGATTCAGATGAGGAAAAAACAGCCTAGTGCCATCCATCAAAGCTTATTAGGTATGGTGTTAGTGGACACCCAGTAAAACACAATGCCACTGTACAAACAGAAAGATCACTTCATAAATAAATGTCCCTCAACAGAAACAAGATCCAATGTTTCAAACTCTCTTGACAGGCTTCTTCATTTTAATTAAAGCACTCTTAAACTGCAAGAAAATCTAGTAGTCAGCTGCAGTCAACTCTGCTGTGTGCACCACTATGCATGAGATGGGCACCTAATACGCACAAGAGCAGACTCTTGACCAATATTTGTGAGTGAATATTAAGCGTACTCTTGAAATTAGTAAACATAATTAAAACACAAATGAGATATTTAATATTATAGGTTAACATCTGCACTTCCTATCTTCTTATTATATAGAAAGTAGAACAGGGATAAAGAATAACTAATGATTAATGAGTGAAGGAGTTTTACTTTCCAAAGAAAAAAATACATAGCCAAGACTAGCTGGTGGGACGGTAAAGTGTATCAGTCAGAGCACACGTAGTATGATTCATCTGTATTTTATTAGCAGCATTACATCATTTTAATTTTCTTCTCAGTAATTTTTCAAAATATTTAAGAACAGGCAAACAAAATACAGCTACAACTCTTAATAATCTAGAATGTTTTGTCACTTAGCCTAAGAAATGATGTGACAATCAAGTCTGTTCACCTTAAGAAGAGCCAGTGGCTCTCAGAGCTTAATAAAAATAGATTAAAATACAACATTTTCTATTTTTTATTAAAACTTGTCAGAGTAAGAATGAAAGGAACAAATATGTAGGGGAAGTAAGATAATTAATCGATGCTGTACACATTTCTTTAATTAACATTTTCATTAAGGTATTACAAGTTACTTTTTTACCAATATTTTATAACTACAAAAAACTACAGCAGGGGAATTTCTTACCTTCATTTTTATTCCAGGGCTATAAAAACAATATGTGGTATGCATACCATAAAATTTCACCAACACCTAAGTAATTTTTTTAAAATGACTCTTTTTACTGCAACTGTTTTGTTACCTTCTGCTGCCTTACTCAAGCTAATTCATTTGAATATTCCAATTAAAATAAAATAGATACAGTATGTTTCAATAAACTGAATTATCATTTAGTTTTGATTAAAATGAACATTAAAAGTACTTATTTGCTTAAATGAGCATTAATAAGATAATAATAAATCCAATGACAACTATCTGTACACATCTGGCAACATTACATGCAGTGTAATTTGTGAAAGTATCATTATTATATCTAAAGGTAAAATTAAATATTATATACCAGCCTGCTAGAAATAATATTGAATATAATACTATCTCCTATGCTCAACTATGTTTCATTACAAATTATGTTTATAAACCAGCCTGGAAAATTTCTTATAAATGTGCATTGTATTATTTCATGTTAGGCTTGAGTATAATGAATGTTCAATTCAATGTTGGTCACCATGATTTAACAAATTTTTATTAATAGAATCTCAATTTGATTTGATTAGATTTTTTTTAAAAGAACAGAAGCTAACAAAGAAAGAAAAAATATTTACAACCAGCATGGACCTTGGACAATAAAACAGAGAAAATTTCATGTGTCTATTTTCTGTTCGAAAACAATTCTTTCCAGATAACTCATAAAATAATTTGAATCAAATCACATTTAGTTATAGAAAATAGGACTCTACAGTGTGAAAATACTTCTTATAAATCTGAAAGCATAAGAAACCCAGACAAGTTTCAATTTCTGAAATCTGTTAAAGTAAAATTATGTAAAGAAGGCTAATTCTGGAAATTAGCAAAAGAGTTCGAAACTATTTTACTATTTTCAGAAGGCAAATTTATTTTCAAACAGTTTTACTGGAATTTGTGCTAGTTTTATTTCAAAATTTTGTATTCGCTTTTACAAACTAGAGCTGAATGAAAAATGTAAATTATTTTGAAGATTTTTAAAATTGAGCTAGGATATTATGATCACTTGCATATCAGTATATATGTTTTCTCTTGTATTTATCTCAATAGATGCACTGCCATGCTAATTTAGTAAATACAGACCCATATGCAAACACGGTAAAATGTATAAAAACCTCACTGCCTATTAAATATCAGAAAAAATACAGTTTACAGTAGTAAGGTAGTTGTTAATGAATTAACTCAATGTAATATTGGGTTTTGTTTTGTTTTTTAAACTGTAATCTGTGTTAATATGTTCTTTACACAAGACTGATCAGGACATAAGTTTTATGAGTATGTTTCAAAATTATTTTAGCTTATCCTGTTATATTTCTTTTTTTTTTTTAAAGATTTATTTATTTATTTTCCCCCCAAAGCCCCAGTAGATAGTTGTATGTCATAGCTGCACATCCTTCTAGTTGCTGTATGTGGGACGCGGCCCAAGCATGGCCAGAGAAGCGGTGCGTTGGTGCGCGCCCGGGATCCGAACCCGGGCCGCCAGCATCGGAGAGCGCGCACTTAACCGCTAAGCCATGGGGCCGGCCCTCCTGTTATATTTCTGATATGTCATTATACATATCAGAAAGTCTTAACCCCATGATGGCATTTCAGATTTGTAAAAAACATAAATATTTAACAAAGGAGTAAATTTTATAATTACCCAAGACTTTCAAAACACCAATTTTAAAAACAATCTGTTAGTAAATGCAGAGTACTGAGTCAGCTGTTCGTATTTCAGCTATTAGACAAGATAAACTGAAATTCTTAGTTTATAATAATTTTTATCAAGATAGCATCATTTTTCCATTATATTAAACTAATAAACTGTAATTTCTTGACTTTGAGAATCTTCAAATATTTAGTTGGGCCTGGGTATCTAAAAATATTCTTATCATAGGTTAAACACACAATAACTAAAAGCCATAAAAGATATTGGAATCTATTTTCATGCCTATCTCATTCTGTAGGAGAGCTCTCTTCCACAAAGAATTCTTCCTATATAAGAATACACCCAATTCAAGTAAGTAAAATATTCAATTTCTGCTGAAGAAAATAAGAAATACATTAGAAATCTGAATATCATTTGTGAATGATATCCAATATAATTAATAACAGTTTCCTATATTTATATAGTACACCTAGTTTATAAAGCTTTATTCAAAATACAAAGTTGCTCTTCAGAAAATGTCTGTAAAAGAAGCAGGAAAAGTATTACATTTTACAGATGGGGGAAACTACAGCTTCAGAGCCATTAAGAAACTTGCCTAATGTCATAGGAAAAATAACAGATAGAACCATTAGATCTCAGTCTAATCTTCCAAATATAATATATTATTCTCCTTACACGAGGATACCATCTTCTCATTTTAACACCACGAAATAAAAGGAAATATGCTGCTTCTAAATTTTATAACAAAATAGTTATTACAGTTACTTTTTTATTTTATCAAAAATCTACAGCTACAAAACAATATTAAATTGTTGTTTATACTTTTCAGATTCTATTGTTTTCAGTACGTTACAAAGGTCAAACTGAGAAGATCAAAAGGTAATAATATAAAGCAAAATACTCCAGCCTTGGTAATTCATCAATCACATTCTATGAGGTTACTTTAATTTTAAAAATATAAATCTCATAGTAAAATGAGCTCCTAAAATTGTTTTTAGTCATTCTTAACAATCCCTGACTGACACCAGTGGCTCCATGTCTACCAGCAATTCACCTTACCCAGAGGTCATGTTCAGCGTAGTCAAACAGAAGCCATACTTTCCTATCAGCATGAGACAGAAACACCTTTTGAAGAGAGATGACATTTGGATGCTTAAGCTCTCGAAGTAACTGCAAGACAAAGGAGATCCGTTTGTTTATGGCAAAAAAAAAAAAAAAAATCTTTGCCATAAAAATAAAGTTTAAAAACACCAACACCATTTTTAATTCAAAGGCAATACAAAACCTAATGGTAATCAATCCTAAAAATCTAATAAGTACCTACACAATTTTGAGATGTCCATATAGGTGCTTCAGTAACAAATGAGGAAATCTGTGGGAAAAAGATACTGAAAAGATATACTGAGTAAATCTGTCTATTTCGTTATTGTTTAGTTGGTTTTTTGTTTTAATTTTTTATTGTGGTAAAATATATATAACATAAAAATTACTATTTTAATAAAGTGTACAATTCAGTAGCATTAAGTACACTCACAATGTTGTACAACCATCACCACTATCCACCTTAGAACTTTTTCATTATCCTGAACAGAAACTCTGTACCCATTAAACAATAATTCCCCATTTCCCTCTCCCTCTCAGCAACTGTTATCCTCTATTCTACTTTCCGTCTCTATGAATTTGCCTATTCTAGGTACCTCATCTAAGTAGAATCATACAATATTTGTCCTTTTGTGTCTGGTTTATTTCACTTCGCATAATGTCTTTAAGATTTATTCATGTTGCAGCACGTATCAGAATTGCATTCCTTTTTATGGCTGAATACATTCCATTGCATGCATATACCACATTTTGTTTATCCATTCATCTGCTGATGGACACAGGTTGTTTCGACATTTTGGCTACTGTGAATAATGCTGTTATGAACATTGGTGTACAGGTACCTAAGTCTCTGCTTTCAATTCTTTGGGTATATATCTAGGAGTGGAATTGCTGAATCATATGATAACCTATATTTAGCTTTTTGAGGAACCACCAAACTGATTTAATAGCAGCTATAAACATTTTACATTCGCATCAGCAATTTCTAAGGGTTCCAATTTCTCCATATCCTCACCAACACTTACTTTCCTTTTTTTCTATATATATATAACAGCTATATCCTAACAGGTGTGAAGCAGTATGTCCTTGTGGTTTTGATTTGCATTTTCCTAATGACTAATGATATTGAGCATCTTTTCTCATGCTTATAGGTCATTTGTATATCTTCTTTGGAAAAATGTCTATTCAAGTCCTTTGCCTATTTTTGAATTGGGTTGTTTTTTGTTGTTGTTGTTGAGCTGTAATTCTTTATATAGTCTAGATATTAATCTCTTACTGATATTTTCTCCCATTCTGCTAGTTGTCTACGTTTTGACTTCACAAAACATTTGAACTTAAAACAAATCTGTAGCTTGTAATTCTTTAAAAAAACTAATTGCAACATTAGAAAACACAACATTCATCAACACCAAATATCAGAGATGAGAATTACCATCTACAACTCTGTGAGATAGAGTACTTACCTTTTCAGGCATTTAAATTATATAGTAAAGTTAATTAAAATTTTATAATCTTTTTCGTAAAATAATAAAGAACTTATACAGATAGAAGCACCCAAGTAGAACACATTTTCATGGGTTCAACCTTTCTCATCTCCTAGAAAGACATTCTATTTAAAATCTTTTATCTCATTTTATCCCCATTTAATATCTAAAGTGGCCCTAATAATCCATCAGTTAAAAAGCACTCCCACTCTGCCAAGCAAAAGCAAAAACAGCAGCAACAATGACAAGAAAAACCTCTCGTGAAGCCTGATATTATGTCTTTATCAATTAAAACTGACTTACACAGTACCTTCCAAATACATGACAGCCATGTGGGAAAGTCAAGGTCCTAGAACTTATGACTTCAGTACCTTTTATAAGAACACTGACACCAAAATAAGAATCAATAAAAAATGTAATGTTAACAACATATTAGGGGCTTTGAAATGAATTAAGCAAAGGGAAGACTATTAATGAACTATATATTAAGTCACATATTAACAATTATTCCCTGGAAAGTGATAATTATTTTATTCAGGAGCAGGATTAAATTCAAATATATGATATATTTCTGCTTTTAGAACATAATTTCAAACTTATGAGATTTTAGGGATTATATATACAAATCCTCAGAAACCTAAGGGCCAGTATCTAAAATTGACCATGTCCTAAATTAATAAACAAGACAAAGAATCCGATAGGGAAACCCTAGACTTCAGGGCTGCCCAGGATCATCCAGCTGGCTGGAAGAGATGAACCTAGTGCTAAGTTCCTCTTAATTCTGCATCAGTGTTTTCTCCATTACCTCATAATTGGAACACACTTCTCAGCTAGGCAGCTATTTCAAATCTTTTCTGGAAACTGGCAGGGTAGAAATGATAATAAACAAATTGCAAAGCTTTGGCAAAAGTTCTCTCCAATTACTAGAAATCTACATATAAAGCTATTCTTAGATATCTCCTCAATTTCACCTCCAAAATGAAGCTGAGCTCCTGTACTGAAAAAAAAAGAAAATAGGAGCAACCATTTTATCAAGCTCTTCCTATGTGCCAAGTATGGTGCTAAGCATATGACACGCACTATGTCACTTAATCATGAATTACCCTATGAAATATTTATATTACTCCTATTTTACAAATGAGGAAAGAGTGGCTTAAAGGGATTAAATAATTTGCTCAAGGTCACATTCCTAGGTAGTGGTTAGAATCAGGATTTGAATGCTTTTAAAATTAATTTAACTTTTAAAACCAGTACTCTATGGTCTAATACCGATACGTACCATGATCTAATACCCTGGGGAAATAGTTTTCTTTACAATCCAGAGACACAGATGTTCTAAATATATACTAGGTTGTGAACAGCACAACGGCAGGCACTGTGTCTTGCTCACTGTTGCACTGCTAGCTTCTAGCACACTGCCTAGCACCTGGTAGGCACTCACTAAATATTTGGTGAATATATGAATAAAGTAATTCACGAATAAACAAAATACACAAACTAAAGGGTATCATACAATATACTCTCTGGCTTCTCATCTGTGGACTAAGATCACTGCTTTCATCATAAAACCAATCCACTTCTTTAAAAAATCCACTTCTTAAAAAACCAATCCAATTCTATTATTAAGAAATCCATCTGCTTAGCCCAACACAAAATCTTCAAGGGTAATGATTTTACTAGTGAGTAAGTACTATCATTAGTAAGTAGTAAGTAACGGTATAGCCAGCCCTGGTGGTCTAGTGGTTAAGATTTGGCACTCTCACAGCTGTGGCCCAGGTTCGTGTGCTGGTCAGGGAAGCACATTACCCACCTGTCAGTTGTCATACTGTGGTGGCTCGGTGTTGCTGTGACGCTGAAAGCTATGCCACCGGTATTTCAAATACCAGCAGGGTCACCCATGGTGGGCAGGTTTCAGTGGAGCGTCCAGACTAGACAGACTAGGAAGAAGGACTTGGACACCCACTTCCAAAAAAAAAAAAAATGGCCATGAAAAGCCTATGAATAGCAGCAGAGCATTGGCTGATACAGCACTGGAAGGTGAGAGGACGGCACCAAAAAGACTGGGCAGGGTTCCGCTCTGCCGTCCACAGGGTTGCTAGGAGTCAGAATGGACTTGAGGGCGCTGACAACAACAAAGTAATAATAAGTGTCATGGACTGAACTGTGTTCTCCCAAACTTCGTATGTTGGACCCTTAACCCCCAGTAAGTACCTCAAACTGTGACTGGAGACTGTGACTGGAGATATGGCCTTTAAAGAGGCAATTCAGTTAAAATGAGGTCATTAGGATAGACTCTAACCCAATCTGAATGGCAACCTTAAAAGAGAGATTAGGACACACTGAGAGATGACCCTGTAAAAATGTCGCAAGAGGGTGACCATCTGCAAACCACGGAGAGAGGTCTCAGAGTAAACCAGCTCTGCAGGCACCATGATCTTGGACTTACAGCCTCCAGCAGTGAGAAAACAGTTTTTGTTGTTTAAGCCACTCAGTCTGTAGTATTTTGTTATGGCAGCCTTGGCAAACTAATACAGTACAGTCGTGCACAGAATAATAACATTTCGGTCAACAACGAACTGCATATATGACAGTGGTCCCATCAGATTAGTACCATATAGCCTCAGTGTGAGGCAGGCTACACTGTCTAGGTATGAGTACACTCTACGGTGTTCACACAACAATGAACTCACCTAATGGCACATTTCTCAGAATGTATCCCTGTTGTTAAGTGATGCATGACTGTAAATAACTATTACGATTGAGTAAGTAAAACACCCTATGCTGGGTGTTTTTTTTAGGGAAACTTATCAGGAGAAGGGTCACTGTGGGATTGGAGATGGACTGAAAGTCTCAGTGGGGAATTACATCTAAGTAAATATTTATATTGAAGTGCTTCCAAAAGACCAGGGAGCTATGCTACATTTAGCAGGGCTAACATTTACCAAATGCCTACTACATGCCAGGCACTGTGGTAGATGCTTCACTAGGTCCTGGGATATAAAATGTGCTAAGACCTTCTGCTGAAGTCCTCTAGTAGGAGACAAATGCAAGTAAACAGACAATTCTCTAATACTGTGGGTGCAGTAGCGCTAACTGACATTTATCGAGAGTTGCTAATATTTACCCAGAGTTTATTGCATCTGAAGACGTATTCTAAGCTCCTCACAATAAACCCTGTGAGATACTACTTTTTCCCATTAACGAATGAGTAAACTAAAAACACAGGGAAATTAAGTAACTTGCTTTGGGTCCTACAAGCTAGTTAGGGCCAGGATGAGAGCTCAGGGAATCCGGCTAGAGTCTTAACTGCTACATGCAGTACTGTGAGGTTGCTCCTCTGATGCTGTGGGAGCATTCCACAGTTGTCATATCTGATCAATAGAACTTGAGCATTTCATCATCTCATACAGAGCCCATAGCATGTTGATGTTTATTTCTTAACATTTTATGTTATTTTTTGCCTTTTTGAAGATTTTACATTAAAAAAATTTTAAAGGAAAGGTTTAAATAAACTTATACAATGGGTGCCATCACAGAAGCCACCTAAGTTTTTCTAATTCTACTGGTAATAAAATTTCATAATTTCCTGAGTACTAAGATCATCGCTAAAAATACCAATGTTTTAATACATCATTCATTATAAACTTAATTCATTCCAATTGTGCCATACAGTATCACACTTAATCTGAACTCTGAAAGTACAAATAAATTTAAAAAAAATTGATTTCTAATATTAAAATTTTACAACATAGCAAAAATAATAAATTCTAAATTTCTATGATAAGTATGATGATAGTTGAGTGGAAATTACTGTAAAAACATAAGGAAAATTATTCCAATTTTTTTTAAAGCTGTGGAAACTTTTCTTCAATTGAATTCTTGCAAATAGACTTAAAAAACTGGGCCTCCCCTGTGGCGTGGTGGTTAAGTTCCCGTGCTCTGCTTCGGTGGCCCGGGGTTTGCGGGTTCAGATGCCGGATGCAGACCTACGCACCACTTATCAAGCCATGCTGTGGCAGGTGTCCCATATATGAGGGGGAGGAGGATGGGCAAGGACGTTGGCCCAGGGCCAGTCTTCCTCAGAAAAAGGGGGAGGATTGGCAACAGATGTTAGCTCAGGGCTGATCTTCCTCTCACACACACACACATACACACGAATCATTTAAAGCAATAAATTAAAAAAAAACCAAAACACAAAGAAAACACAAAACTGAGGTGCCTAGGTTAAAGTAGATGTGAGCTTTAAAAGTAGAGTCTGGAGCTCTATCTCTGCTCCCCTCGCTCCCCCGTCCCAACTACACAGCAGCCTCTTGGAATACTGATTGTACACTGAGGCACTAAACTAAAAAGGGATTCCAGCTCACAGGAAATTCTGGAAATACAAAACAAACCATTCACAATACAATGAGGATAAGATATGCAATGTTCTTAACTTTAGCAGAAATTCTCAGTTTCCTCCTCCCTCTCTTTTACAATTATTTACTGAGCAAAGACTGTGTGTCAGACCTAGTATACACTGGTGAAGAAATGTATTACAGTCCACTGGGGGTAGGAACAACAAATAGAAAATAAGTAAACAAACACAAAAAAAGAAACTCTTTGTAATTATAATTCGTAATAAGTGCTTTAAAACAAACAAATTGGGTACAGATCATAAGAGAATAATGGAGGTGAGTGCTGGGGCACAGGACTTAGAGGAAGATTTGATAAATGGAAAGGAGAGAGTTCTGATAAGACTTGCTAGAAGAGGGATTTTTTTTTTAATTACAGAAATTTTTTCAAAAGTAAATAAAACAGAATAGTAAAACAAACCCCTCTGTACCATTATCCATTCACAGCCTGTCTCATTTTATCTATATGTATTCATACCCACTCCTCTTACCTTATCCTGGATTACAGTGGCATACCTTGTTTTACTGTGCTTCACTTGATTGCACTTCACAGATATTGAGTTTTTTTACAAGACCCTCCACCAGCAACAAGGTTATGACTTGCTGAAGGCTCACATAATGGTTATCACTTTTTAGCAACAAAGTATTTTTTAATTAAGGTATGTACATTTTTTTAGATATAATGCTATTGCACACTTAAGAGACTACAGTATAGTGTAAACATAACTTCTATATGCACCGGGAAACCAAAGAATTCCTGTGACTTACTTTATTGCAATATTCGCTTTACTGCGGTGGTCTGGAACTGAACCCGCAATATCTCTGAGGTATGCCTGTATTTTGAAGTAAATCCCAGACATCATATGATTTCCCCTATAAATATTTCAGTATGTATCTCTAAAATAGAGGGTCTCTTTTCTCTGACCACAATGGACATAAATTAGTAATCAACAACAATAAATTATCTAGAAAGCTTCACATATTTAAAAATTAAATAAGATATTTCTAAATAACCCATGAATAAAAGAAAAAAATCACAAAGAAAATTGAAAATATTTTGTATTAAATGATAATGAAAATACAACGTAACAAAATTTCTAGAATGCAAGCAAAATACAACTTAGAGGGAAATTTATAGTTTTAATTGCTTATATTAGAAAAGGATAGTTTACAAAAATTCAATGACCTAAGGTTCTACCTTAAGATAAAAAAAAGTAAGCCAAAAATAAGAAAGAGAGAAATAATAAAGATAAGAGCTGAAATCAGTGATATAACAGAAAAGAAAAACCAAATCTACAACAAAATAGGGACATCACTACAGAAGCTATAGGTGTGAGAAGATAAGAAGGGAATATTATAAACAACATTGTGCCAATAAGTTCAACAACCTAAATGAAACAGACAAACTACATAAAAAATACAACTTAAACACAAGATGAAATATAAAATCTGAAGAGCTCTATATTTATTAAGGAAATAATACTGATTGGTAATTCTATCAAACATTTAAGGAAGAATAACTACCAATCATACAGAAACTCTGTCAGAAAATAGGATGAAGAAAGGCTGCCTACCTTGTTTCAGGAGGACAGCACAACCTTGATACCAAAGACAAAGACATTATAAGAAATGTAATTACAGATCAACACCCTTCAAACTCATAGACCTAAAACTCCTTAATAATACAATAGTAAATCAAATCTAGCAATATATAATCAAGCAGAAATTATTTCAAGAATGCAAAAATTGGATAAACATTAAAAAATTCATCAGTGTAGTCTACCAATGTAACAGAATAAAAGAGAAGAACTACATGGTCATTTCAATACATGTAGAAAAAAGCATTTGAATAAATTCAATACCATTTATGAAAAAATAGAAGGGAACTTCCTAAGCCTAACTGACGGCATCTATAAAAAACCTATAGCTAGCATTTTACTTAACAGTGAAACACGGAAAACGCTTTCCCCCGAGAGTGGGAACAAGTCAAAGATGTCCACTCTCACTACTGTTCAACATTATATGAAAGGCCTGAGCCAGTGCAACAAGGAAAGAAAAAAAATTAAAAGCATAATAGAAAGAAGTAAAACTATTTCTATCCACAGATGACAAAATTACATATAGAAAATCCCAAGATATCACCAAAACCTACACTACAAAGTTTTTTTTTTAAATTTAATTTTTTACAAAGATGCCAAAGGAATTCAATGGAGAAGAATCTTTTCAAAAAATGATGCTACCACAATTGTACATTCATATGGTGAGGAGAGCCTCAAATCCTACATCATACTACAAACAAAAATTAACTGAGTAGATCACAGACTATAAAAAGTAAAGGTAAAACTCTAAAGCTTTTAGAAGAAAACATAGGGAAATATCTTCACAATCAGTGGGTAGATAAAGGTTTCTTCAGTAAGACACAGAAAACAAGAGTCATAAAAGGAAAAAATTAGTACATTAGACTTAATCAAAATTCAAATTTTCTGCTCATCTTAGATTGAAGAACCACAATCAAGTACACTAAAAATAAGCTCTCATGTCCCTTTTTGTGCTTAACTGCATTTATGGTTATCAACACACACATAAAGAATGTCTGTTCCTGAAATGAACGGAGTTTTGTTGTTTTTAAAGCTTTTTGTTAAAGTATAATAAACAGAAAGAAAAGCACATGAACCATAAGTGCACAGCTCTGCGAGTTTTCACAAATTAAACCCACATAACCAGTCCCAGAGCAAGATCAAGAAACAGAACATTACTAGCATCTGAAACCTCCCTTTATCTCCCCTTCCTGTCACTCCCTGTTCTCTCCCCAAAGGTAATCACTATCATGATGTCTAACATCACTGACCAGAGTCAAATGGATTTTAATTCTTTAAAACTGACTAGAATACACAGAATAATAGATGTTGAAGAACTGACAGTTAACGTACAGATATCTTGCCTCAAGATTCTTGCCTCAAGATTCAAGAGTTTGAAAAATTTATCAATTAAATAAAATACAATTTCCAACACGGCATATATCTTTGGTTAAGAATACCTTCCATCTCACCCCTGTTCTTCCCTCATGGAGGTAATTCTTACACACCCTCCAAAACCTGGAACCTTCCTTGATTCTCTAGTTTATATGTATACCCTTCTCCCATTCTCTACACAACTCTATCATAATGCTTAGCATACTGTTCTTATTATTACAGGATTTATGAGTCTCTTTCTTCATCAGCATGTAAATACTTAAGGCCAGGGACCCAGACTTGTTTGGAAAGCTATGTTGGAAGCTATGCTTCCAAAAGAAAAAGGCATATATTCTTACATACTCAAATGAACAGACAGATACAATGAAAATCAAATAACACAAACTTATTTCAAGTTCATATAAGTAATGACATTAATTTCATTTTACTAAAATAGAAATAGTAATTTTATATGAACTAAATGCCACTTTTATTGCACTCAATGAAATAATAAAAATAACTGGACCCTTAACTATTTAGTGACATTTACTGGAAAAATTTATATTTATATAAACAACTGAGATTGACTTAATCCCAAATAAGTGACTTTACATAGAAGTTTCTGCTAGAACCACATGCCACCTTTACTTCTCTTTAAAAAACAAATATATTTTTCTATAGATAGTTGAGATGAAAAATATTTACCAACTTTCAATTAATATGTATATGTGACAAATACAATTCACAGACCTACATAGTTGACACTCATAAGGCAGATGGTAATAATGATGATAAAAAGAGCTTCACTTACTGCTATTTCTCTACATGCCGACATAGAGATCCCGGTTCCTTCTATTTGTTTTAAAGCATAGTCTTTATCATCTTTCCTGTAAAAACAAAGTTATTTTAATATACAGACAAATCTAAATTTATGTGCATTTTTAACAAAATAAAGTGTAAATCACATATTTAATACATATTTGACATCTTTCACAAATAATCACATAATGTCATACAGGAAAAACTTTTTAGATAATCTAGTCCAATCCCATTATTCGATGAGGGACATTAGATTCAAAGGAATAAAAAGACTTGTCCAAGGCTCCACGGTTATTTGCGGAAGACAAAGATTCAGAAATGGACCTCCTGACTTCCTGTAATAGGTTCTTCCTGCTCTCCTATATATACACTTCCTCTCTATGTATGCAGGTCTGTACAGCATACACATACATAAAATAAAATTTGTTTTCTAAAACCCATTTATATACTAGTGGGTCAAAGAAAATTAAGAAATGAATGCACCACTAAAGTACAAAAAAATGGTTACAATTTAAAACATGTTATAGTTCTCATATCCCCAAATACCTTCAAAGAAATTCATTCAACATGTGTTTATTGAGCACTTATTATGTATCCAGAACTGTGCTAACGTACTGGGGATACAAGAGAGTTCCTTCTTTCATGCAGTTTTCTGTGTCTACTGGCCTAGATAGATAAATAACTAATCTAGCACGATATAACACGATAAGTGCTATGATGGGAAAACTACAAAGCACAGCGGTTACCCAAAGGTTACTTTCGTGGAGGACCCAAGCAAAGACTTCTCAGAGGAAATATCATCTAACTGAGGCCTAAACAGCAGTCTCAAACTTTCTGGACTTGGGACCCCTTTACTCTCTTAGATATTACTGAGGACCCTGAAGAGCTTTTGTTTAACTATCAATATTCACCCTATTAGAATTTTAAAATGGGAACTTTTAAAAACACAGAATACAAAAGCACACATCCATTAGCCATCAGAGCAATGGCATCATCACATGTTACGTCACCTTTGAAAAAAATCCACTGTACACTCATGAGAATCAGAATGAAAAAAGCAATCTCATAGTACTATTAACAAATTAATGTTGACCTTGCAGACCCTCTGAAAGGATTTTGGGGACATCCAGGGGTTCCCAGATCACACTTTGAGACCTGCTGCTGTAGGGTGTGTGTGTGTGCATAAGAAGGGGAACATAGTGTGAAAGCACATGAGGTGAGAGAGAAAAGTATCTGAGGAAGAACAGATACAGTAAAACAACCAGAGATGAGTCTGGGGATGTAATTAGGAACCAGAACATAAAAGTCTTTTTACTCCAAGTACAACGGGAAGCCCTCCATTAAATATTTTTTAACAAGAGAATGTCAATTATATTTTATTTGGGAAAAATAACATTGGCTGCCTTTTGAATGCTTAAGGGTGTAAATAAGGACAGAAGGCAGAGAGACCAGTTAAAAGTAAACAGTGTTAAAATTACTCAGGTGAGAGGTGATGATGGCTACTGCAGAGAGCTTGCTATGGAGAGTAGAGAGACTGGAGAGAAGTGAAGTAGAACCGAGAGCACCTGGTGATTGAATACTGAAGGCAGGGAAGAAAGAGAGTCAAAGATAATGATTTCTGCCTCAGGCAACAAGTTAAAGACAACATTATTCACTGAAATAAGAAAAAAGCAGGAGGAAAAGATCTGAGGGAACAGGAAGATGACAGCTCCATTTCATGTAAGTTGAGTCTGCAGCACTTGTGTGACACCTAAGTGGGGATGGCAAGCTGAATAAACACGCCTAAAGCTCAAGAGAAAGCTGAAGACATCAATTTACTGTAATGAGCATATATACAGTAATCAAAACCATGAGGGTAGATGAGATGAGACCAAAGGGAAGGACTGTCAAGAAAAAGATTTTCAAAAAAGGCAGAAGAGTAAATAGTATCAAAAGCTGCAGAGAGGTCTAGTAAGGTGAGGACTAAGCAGTGTCCACTGAATTTAGCAATGATGAAGTCACTGGTGGATAATGGACTAGGCAAAAATAGTTGCAGTGATGTAGTGGCAGAGTCTATGTTGCAGAAGGCTGAGGAATGAATGGGGCATAAGTAAATTGAAATAATAAATGTAGTATTTCCTTTGAAGGGGAGAAAATAAGGTAGCAGCTGGAATAATACACAAGGTTAAAGAAATATTTTTTTAAGATGTAAGAGACTTGAGTATGTTAAGTACTGACAGGAAGAACCCAGAGAAAAGGAGCTGCTGATTTAGGAGAGGGAGGGAAACATTAACAGAGCAAAGACTGAGGGCCGGCCCCGTGGCTTAGCGGTTGGGTGCTCGCGCTCCGCTGCTGGCGGCCAGGGTTCAGATCCCGGGCGCGCGCCGACGCGCCGCTTCTCCAGCCATGCTGAGGCCGCGTCCCACGTGCAGCGACTAGAAGGATGTGCAGCTATGACACACAACTATCTACTGGGGCTTTGGGGGGAAAAAAAATTTAAAAAAAAGAGAGCAAAGACTGAAATGCTGGGGAGAAATTGGACTCAGGGCTAAAAGGAGAAATACTTCTTCCATTGTAATAGGAAGAAAGAGGATAGAGAAAAGGATAGATACAGGAGAAAGGAAGTCAGCTCAGAGGCAAAAAGCTGGGGGAGTTCTCATTTTGATGGCTTTCATATTTTTCTGATGTTGAAAAGGAGGTCATACACTAAAAGTGAGGGCAGAGGTGGTAGAGGTGGAGATCTGAATAGAGTGAAGGTTTGATTGAACAAATGAGTAACTCCTTATAAAATCAATTAAGTTCATTTAATACTTTATTATTTTAAATTATTTTTGTTTTTACAACATATTTATACCAAATCCTTAGTGGGGAAAACAAATCCCAATTACAACATTATTTTTCTGAAAAATGATTTGTTTTATGACAATCAGCCTTACAATATACTTTCCAGTAAAACACCATGGGCACTCATTATATTAAAAATACATTAAGAATATCTGTATTTAATGTTCACTAAGTCTCAATGATTTCTGAAAGACTTAAAGGAGAAGTTAAAGAGGGTGACACAAAAATAAAAAGAAATTCGGGGCCCAGACCGTGGCCGAGTGGTTCAAGTTCTGCGTGCTCCTTTCCGACGGCCCAGGTTTGCAGGTTTGAATGCCGGCACAGACCCACTCGACTCACTGGTCATGCCGTGGCAGTGTCCCACATACAAAAAAATAGAGGAAGACTGGCACAGATGTTAGCTCAGGGCTAAACTTCCTCAAGTAAAAAAAGAGGAGAATTGGCAACGGATGTTAGCTCAGGGCAAATCTTCCTCAGAAAATACATACATACATAAATAAATAAATGAAATGAAATTGGGATCAGAATTAAGTCTATTAGACACTTTCATGTGTATGGTATTGATTTAACCAGATGGTTTCCCATGAGTATAACAGATTGTGTTATATCTACTATTTGAGGATAACATCCTAGACTTGAGCTCTCTAAAGAGAGAGTGGTGGGAAAGCAAATAAATTAAACCAAAGACTTTCCCATTCACCTCCTTAACAATAACCCCGGACTTTCTCTTATTTAAAATGGCAAAGTTGCTATATGAAAATTTCTTCTCAATGAACTAAAAAGTTCTAATCTGCAAACAGTCCTCTCTCCCATCCCAAGTAATTACATGCATTATATTTTATAAAAGAAAATTATCAGAAAGAAAGGTAAAATGGGAGAATATAAAAAACTTAAAAAATATGTCTGATTACCAAAAAGGCAACCTTCTCTTGAAAACCACCTAATATAATTACCATCATAATATAACAGTGTTTTGTGGTTCACAGAACACATTTATTTATCTATCCATCCACACAGTCACTTTTTTTTTTTTCTGAGGAAGATCAGCCCTGAGCTAACCTCTGATGCCAATCCTCCTTTTTTTGCTTAGGAAGATTGGCCCTGGGCTAACATCCGTGCCCATCTTTCTCTATTTCATATGGGACACCACCACACAGCATGGCTTGACACGCGGTGCGTCGGTGCGCATCCGGGATCCGAACCCGCGACCCGCAGCCGCCCAAGCGGAGCAGGCGCATTTAACCACTATGCCACCGGGCCAGCCCCCACACAGTCACTTTTTAGTAAAAAGGCACACTGGAGATGAGAAAGATTTGTTCCCTAGTTTCAGTCATGATCCAGTCGAAGTAGTCAGATTATAAATATATAATATAAATATATAAATAAATAAATGCAATACAGTGTTCTAAGTACTATAAATAGAGGGGATGATCAACTACACCTCGAAGGGTTGAAGCAACATGAAACAAAGCTTTGGAGTTTACTTAAGCTGAGACTCTTAAGACCTAAGTTTGTCAGGAAAGGAGAAAGGGGTTGGGGACAGAAATCAGTAGTTATACGAGACATCCCAGAAAGTGGGAACAGCATGTACAAAAATACAGAAGCATAGAGAGGGTCTGCCATGCTCAGAGAATAGCAAAGAATAGCAGCAGCAGTTACACATCACTGAAACATGCTGACAGCCCTGAGGACTGATGGAATGTTAGAAATAGGCAGCAGAAAGATGGGAGGAGGTCTTTATGGCAGCTGTCTCCAAAGAGAGGCGAAGAGTGTATGTACTTCACTTCAAGGACTGTACAAAACAAATAAGTATGACAAGAAAATATTACATTTAAAAATAAATAAATACAGCTGAGAGAAAGTGTGTTATGTGAGAAGACCACAAAGAAGAGGAGGGAAACGTGATGAACACTTGCTTTAACAGACAGTAGGAGTAAGTTGAAAATATAAAATGGCTGTAAAGGAGTGGTCAAAAAATGAGTAGTGTTTTGGTAAAACAGTACTGAAGACACATATCAAACTTCACTTCCCTCCTAAAACCCTACTAAAACTGTGGTAAAGGGAATTTTTTAAAGGCATAAACTCATAAGGATTAAAAACAGGAGAAAAGATAGCATAAAAATTTGGAAACTAGAAAGTAAGTGAACAAATAGTAGCTGATTAAGAAGATCCAAGAGGGCCGGCCCCGTGGCTTAGCGGTTAAGTGCGCGCGCTCCGCTACTGGTGGCCCGGGGTTCGGATCCTGGGCGCGCACCGAGGCACCGCTTCTCCGGCCATCGGCCATGCTGAGGCCGTGTCCCACATACAGCAACTAGAAGGACGTGCAACTATGACGTACAACTATCTACTGGGGCTTTGGGGGGAGGGGGCAAAAAAAGGAGGAGGATTGGCAATAGATGTTAGCTCAGAGCCGGTCTTCCTCAGCAAAAAGAGGAGGATTAGCACGGATGTTAGCTCAGGGCTGATCTTCCTCACACACACACACACACACACACACACACACACAAAAAGAAGATCCAAGAAAACTAAATCAGAAGCTGACAGTGAAGAAAGCTGAAAACCAATTAGATTTATACAGCAAAATCCTGCAAAAGCAGAGAATGGAGAGTACAAGATACCTTCGGGAAGTACAAGTGGCTGGATGGAGATAGAAGTGAAGAGATATCCTAGAAAACAGAACAATAAAACAAAGTAAGAGAAATGTGAAAGAAAAACAGGAAAATTAGAGAACCAGTCCATGAAATTCAACATACAAATAATTAGAAGTTCCAGACAGAAAGAACAGAGAAAAGAGAGGAAGAAAATTTATAAAGTAATTCAAGGAAACTTCCCAAGGGACTTTACAAATCCCTGAAGGACAGGATTTGTAAAACTGGAAGGGTCCAATGAGTTCCCATCAAAAAATGGATGAAGATATACGTACATCAAGACACAATATTTACACATTTCAGAAAAGTGGAGATAAGCAGTAGATTTTACAAGCTTCCAGTGGGGATGTGTAATGGGCCACTTAGAAAGGATCAATATTAGCCATGAAAAAAGGAAATCCTGCCACGTGCGACAACACAGGTGGACCTTGCGGGCGTTATGTTAAGTGAGATAAGTCAGACAGAGAGAGACAGAAACTGTATGATATCACTTATATGTGGAATCTAAAAAAGACGAAATCGTAAAAACAGAGAGTAGAATGGTGGTTACCAAGGGCTGAGGGACTTGGGGAGATGTTGTTAAAGGGTACAAACTTGCAACCAGTAGATAAAAAAGTCCTGGAGATGTAATGCACAGCATACTGATTATAGAAAACAGCACTGTATTATAAGCTTCAAAGTTGCTAAGAGACTGTATTTTAATTGTTCCTACCACAAAAAAGAAATGATAATTATCCGACGTGATACAGGCGTTAGCTAACGCTATGCTGGTAATCATATTACAATATATAAATTTATCAAAACAACAAGTTGTACACCTTAAACTTATACAATGTTATATGTCAATTATATCTGAATAAAAATAAATTAAAAAAAAAGAAAGACTCAGGAATCAGGATACATTCAGATTTCTCAACAGCAGTTTTGGAAGCTAGAAGTTCTGCACTGTATAAAAATCATGATATTGATTACACTGTCAATAGATGTGGTTTGGAGTTTAAGCTCTGTGTAAGAGTCTGTTCTGGAGGATTATATCTTCAGCTGCAATGATAGGAAAACATGGAGTAGTCAACCAGATCACGGAGCTTGCACAAGAATGTAAATCAGTGCACTGCTTCCTTTGTGGGAAAAGTTATGTTTTAGGGAAAAAACAAAAAAACAGCTGAACTAATCACTGTGCTTAGTTATGTACTAAAACTTACGAATTATATAAAGGCTAATGTGTTAAATTTAAGATTTAATTATTTTTATTATATGATAATTTGGAAGTAGATCATAAGCAACTGTCATTGTATGTTGAGATATGATGGCTATTGAGGGAAAAAGGTCTGTGAGAACGCTGGACTACAGAATGAAATGCTAGTGACTGTGCAAGATAATAAAGCAGTTCGGCTCAACGCTTTAGAGATGTGAACTGAACAGCCTAACTTGCTTTAGTGTGATACTTTTGGTATTTTTAATGATCTTAATATTTCCAACTAGGGAAAGAATGCTCTTAAATATATATTATTGGGCCTTAGCTATATTTTAAATCATTTTTAATAAACTTTATTTAAAAAGATTAAAGGTTCTAATAATTATCATTCTTATTCAGTCTTGGTAGGTTGTATGTTTCTAAGAATTTATCCATTTCTTCTAGGTTATCCAACTTGTCGGCATATAATTGCTCACAGTAGTCTCTTTTGATCCTTTGTATTTCTGTGGTATCAGTTGTAATGTCTCCTCTTTCATTTCTAATGTTATTTATTTGAATCTTCTCTTTTTTTCTTAGTTAGTCTAGCTAAATGTTAGTCAATTTTGTTTATCTTTCAAAAAGCCAGCTTAGGTTCATTGTTTTTTTCTATTGTTTTTCTACTGTCTATTTCATTTATTTCTGCACTGATCTTTGGCATTTCCTTCTTTCTGCTAACTTTGGGTTTAGTTTGTTCTTTTTCTAGTTCCTTGAGGTATAAAGTGAAGCTGTTCATTTCAGATCTTGTTGCTTAATGTAGGCGTTTATCACTATAAACTTCCCTCATAGAACTGCTTTTGCTGCATCCCATAAGTCTTGGTATGTTGTGTTTCCATTTTTGTCTGTTTCAACATTATTTCTTCATTTCCCTTTCAATTTCTTCTTTGACCCATTGGTTGTTCAGGAGTGTGTTAATTTCCACATATCTGTGAATTTTCCAGGTTTCCTCCTGTTATTGATTTCTAGTTTCATAACATTGTGGTCAGAAAAGATACTTGGTGTGATTTTAATCTCTTTAAATTTGCTAAGACTTGTTTTGTGACCTAACATATGATCTATCCTAGAGAATGATCCATGTGTGCTTGAGAAGAATGTATATTCTGCTAGTGTTGGACTGAATGTTATATTTGTGTCTATTAGGTCCATTTGGTCTAAAGTATGGTTCAAGTCCAATGTTTCCTTATTGATTTCTCCCTGGATGATCTATTCATTGTTGAAAGTGGGGTACTGAAGTCTCCTACTATATTGTATTGTCCATTTTTCCCTTCAGATCTGTTAGTATATGCTTAATATATTTGAGTGCTCCATTGTTGGAGGAATATATATTTATGATTGTTATATCCTCTTGACGAAATAATCCCTTTATCGTTAGATAATGGTCTTCTTTATCTCTTGTTACAGCTTTTGAGTTAAAGTCTATTTTCTCTGACATAAGTACAGCTACCCTTGTTCTTTTTTGATTTCCAGTTGCCTGGAATCTTTTTCCATCCCCTCACTTTGAGCCTATGTGTGTCCTTGAAGCTAAAGTAAGTCTCTTGTAGGCAACATATGCTGGGTCTTGTTTTTTAATCCAGTCACTCTACGTCTTTCGATGGAGAATTTAATCTATTTACATTTAGAGTAATTATTGATAGGACTTACTAATGTCATTTTATTGTTTTCTGGCTATTTTGTAGTTCCCGTGTTCATTTCTTCCTTTCTTGCTGACTTCGTTGTGAACTGATGATTTTCTGTAGTGGTATGCTTTGATTCCCTTCTCTTTATCTTTTGCACATCAACTGTGGTTTCTGCTTTGTGGTTACCATGAGGATTACATAAAACATCTTACAGATATAACTGTCTATTTTACACTGATAACTTTGATCACATATAAAATCTCTACACTTTTACTCCCCTCTTTTTATATTTTTCACGTCACAACTTACCTCTTTTTATATTGCGTATTCATTAACAAATTATTGAAGGTATAGTTATTTTTAATACTTTTGTCCTCTAACATTTATACTAGAGTTAAGTGGTTAACACACCACCATATTACAGTACTAGAGCATTCTGAATTTGACTATATACTTACCTTTCCCAGTGTGTTGTATATTTTTATATGCTTTCATGTTACTAATTAGCATCCTTTCATTTCATCTTGAAGAACTCTTTTCAGCATTTCTTGTAAAGCAGTTCTAGTGATGATGAACTCCCTCAGCTTTCGTTTGTCTGGGAAAGTCTTCATCTCTCCTTCATTTCTGATGGATAACTATGCTGGATAGAGTATTCTTGGTTGGCAGTTTTTTTCTTTCAGCACTTTGAATATATCATCCCACTCTTTTCTGGCCTGTAAGGTTTCCGCTAAGAAATCCACTGATAGCCTTATGTATCCATCTCTTTTCAATATCTTTTTCACCATCCTACCTGAATCTCTCATATATAGCAGGCCTCTTGTTCATTCTTTTTTTTTCCCCCTGAGGAAGATTCGCCCTGAGTTAACATCCACTGCCAATCTTCCTCTTTTTGTATGTGAGCCGCCACCACAGAACGGCCACTGACAGAGGAGCAGTGTAGGTCCATACCCAGGAACCAAACCAAAGGCCACCGAAGCGGAGTGCCACGAACTTAACCACTTGTTGGCCCTCTTGTTCATTCTTTACTAAGCATCTGTAATGTGCCAGATACTGTGAATGGTGATGGAAATACAAAGATAAACATGACCTAGTCCTTGCCTTTAAAACAGTCACAATCTAGGTGAAGAGAATGAAATAAAAGTAATAGAAAGGTGCATATTCAAGTCCCATAAGAAACAATAACTAATCTGACCTAGGAATTAACTGAATGGAAGGTAAAAATGATGAGTCAAAAATAGCCAAGTAATTAGTTTTAGGAGAAAATGAGCTTGACATGACAGTATTCATATTGAGATGTCCAGAGGAGACATAGAGAAACGAAGGCTACAGACCAAAATACAGATTGCAGACCCAGGAATCAACTACAGAGAAGTAGGTTGTTTTGGCTGTTAACAACCTACAGCTGAGGTTGTTAAAAGAGAAAATTTACTATAAATGAACACAGTGTTAAGTACCAATACAGTAATAGGTCCACATTCAGAAAAGGTAAGAAGAATCAAAACAAGATAAGCACAGAAGCACAAGAGCATACAAGGAGAGGGAGAGCTTAGAAAGGAGAAGGAACACCTTCAGGGGAAAGTGACAAATATTAGCTGTCAGAGGGCCTGGATTATTGTATATATAGTTGACACTGTTGTTACCTACCCAGTATTCATTCCTCCTGATTCCTTCTTTACAGAATGTTGATTTTGTTCAGGTTTATTTACCTTTCCCTAATGTAACTATGTGCCTCAAAAGAAGATGATCCCTCCCTAGCCCAGAGGTGGGCCAGAATAGTCTGAAGGTAATTTTACTTCCCTTGCCTATGATTGGCTCATGAACAGGCTATGAACAATTCTGGCCAATGAGTCATGTGACAAAGACGCTGGGCAGCTTCCCAGTGTGGGGAGAGGGAGAGGTGCTATTGATCATAAAAGAGAGCCACAGGAAGAGAGAGTCTCTCTCAGGAAGCACATAGACCCAGCTGCCTGTGGTAACTATTTTGCCTCCATGAGAGGGATCAGCTTCAGGATGAAGCTGATGTTGAGGACAACAGGTACAGAGAGGGAAAGAAGCTGGAATCTTAATGATAACAACAAGACACTGTGCCTGGACTGTAACTGGAGGTTGCCTTAAATCTTGATTTAATGGTTTTATGAGATATTAAAACTTCCTTACAGTTTAAATCACTTTGAGACAGAATTTTCTATTATTTGCAGCCAATTGCATCATAATCAGTAAATAAAATAAGAACTTAATAAATACTTTTTAAAATTATTTGTGGAATAGAAGGAAGGGCACAGAGGAAAAGGGGTGGAGGAGAAGAAGGTAGAGAGAGGAGAAGGAAAACAGAAAGAAATGGTAAAGAAAACAGAAAATGTGAGGTCTTTAATAAGGTACACTACCAAAAATTAAGGTAGAGAAGACAGGATGAGAAAAATTTCTGCTGGGTGGCCCCATTTTTTTTTCAGTAAAATATATAGCAAGTTTGTTTTCGTTTATTCAACCATTTTTAACGCATATCTATCACTTGATAGATCTTGTTCCAGATGTTAAATAACAGCAGTCCGCAAGGCACCAGGTTTCCTGAGGCTAAAAGGAGCTTGGCACTTAAGTGGGACTGAAACTCAAGCTGAAGCATCATGAACGAGGAGAGAACGATGAGAGGTGAAGGTGGGGGGGGGGGCGCGGGGGGGGGGGCAAGCAAAGCACAAATCACCCAGGACTTGTAGGGCATGTGCAAGATTTTGAGCAATCATAAAATGCAATGAGAAGCCAATGAAGAGACATGATTAAAGTGACATTTTCAGAAGATCACACCAGTTGGTATGCGGACAAAGAACTGAAAATGAGGGAAAGATGATGGAGAGAACAAGCTAAAAACCTATTGCTCACAAATACTGTAATTCCAGTTAACATGAGGTCAAACAGCCAAATTCACAGAGATAAAAAGTAGAATGGTAGTTGCCAGGGGCTGGGGGAGGGGGGATGGGGAGTTGTAATGGGTACAGAGTTTTAGTTTTGCGAGATGAAAAGAGTTCTGTGGATGGATGATGGTAATGGTAGCACAAAAATGTGAATGTACTTAATACCACTGGATTGTACACTTAAAAATTATTAAAATGGTGTATTTTATGTTATGTGTATTTTACCACAATTAAAAAAAAATCCTATGGCTGTTTTCTAGCCAAGAGATGGTAGTGGCTTGGTTTAGATTAATAGCAGAGAAGATGCAACTGATTAGATAGTAAGAAGTGGTCAGATTAGAATTATATTTTGGACATAAGGATCAACAGGTCTTGGTGACTGACTGGAGATTAGAGATTAAAAGAGAAAGGTATCCAAAATAATTTCCAAATTACTGATATAAATAATTGGGTGAATAATGCTGCCACTAACTGAAAATCTGAACATGTTCAGTTTGAGAAACTTGTGATATCTCAAAATGGAAGTGAGTAGTGCCATCAAGTCAACAACCCTGTGCACAGCAGAGCAGAACCCCTGCCTGGTCTTTTTGTACCATCCTTTCATCTTCTGGAGCTATATCAGACAATGCTCCACTGCTATTCATAGGGTTTTCATGGCCAATTTTTCAGAAGTGGGTGACCAGGTCCTTCTTCCTAGTCCGTCTTAGTCTGGAAGCTCTGCTGAAACCTGTCCACTACAGGTGACCCTGCTGGTATTTGAAATCCCAGTGGCATAGCTTTTAGCATCATAGCAACAGGCAGCCACCACAGTATGACAGCCGACAGACAGGTGGTGTGGTTCCCTGACTGGGAAATGAACCTGGGCCATGGCAGTGAAAGCGCTGAATCTCAACCACCAGACCACCAGGGCTGGCTGGAAGTGAGTAAATGAGTGTATAAATGGGTCTTGAGCTCAGAACAGATATCTAAACTGGAGAAGCAAATTTGACAGTCCTCAGTACCTAAACAGTATTTGAAGCCTGTTAAGTCAATGATATTACTTAAGGAGAGAGTGTAAGGGGAGAAAAAAAATGAAGGCCTAGAATCCAGGCTTTGAGGGATCCAACTACGAGGAATTCTAACATTTACATTTGCAGTAGAACACAAGAATGAATTCCCACAGAAGAATGAGGAGGAAAAGCTGTACACACAAAATAAAAACTAGTAAAATATAATAAATCAAAAGCGTAGAGAAGAAAATATTTCAGAAAGGGAAAACTGTGTTAAAATATAGAATGAAGATGATAATACTAGGAGGTATCTACTAAATGACAATAATGTTCCTAGGACTGTTATGAGCATTGTAAAGGTAATGCTTCATTCATTTCTCACAACAACCCTAGGAGAAAGCTTCTTTATTCTCATTTTGCCGCTGAACAAATTAAGGCCTAAGGAAGGTAAGTAACTTGCTTGGGGTCATCACACAGCTAGCAAGCCAGGCAGATTCCAGAACCTGAATTCTTAACCATTATGTGATACTGGATCTCTAAGTGTCCACTGGGTTTAGCAACATAGAGAATGGTGATATTAGCAAGTGGAGTTAAATGGAATGGTGGAGGCAGACGCCAGATTGGAGGGGGTTGAAGAGTAAGTGGAAAGTGAGGAACTAAAGGTAATATGAACAAACAACTCTTTTAAGAAATAAGCCTATAAGGAAAGATAGGGGGGTAACTGGAAGGAAATTCAGTGTCTAGAAAGTTTTGTTGTTGAATTTGCTACTAGAGGCAGGGGTAGCATACTTAAACATCTACAGAGATCAGGCGGATATTTTATACAATGGTAAGAACAACCAGTACTTATATATATTTACAATGTACCAGGTAGGTAACTCCTCTAAGCACTTCTTACATATTAACACAGGTAATGCCAAGAACAGCCAACCGGACTCATTTTACAGATGAGAAAACTGATACACAGAAAGGTCTGGTCATTGGCCAAAGTCAAACAACTAGCTGGAATTCAAACCTCAGCAACTTTGCTCCCAAGTATCCTCTATTAGAGAAATGGTCAGAGATGCATGTGATATGGGGGCTTTGGTGAACTGAAGAGTTAATGTACCCTAAAGAGTGCAGCTATGACTCCAACAATAGCCTAGCACTGTCCAATAGAGCGTCCTGTGAGTGGAAATGTCTATGTCTGCTCTGTCCAATATAGTGGCCACCAGCCTCATACGAGTATTGAGGGCTTAAAATAAAGGTGGTATGTCTGAGGAACTGAACTTTAAATTTTATTTCATTTTAATTAAATTTAAACAGTCACGTGTGGCTAGTGGCTACTGTACCAGACAGCACAACTCTAAAGAATTGTCTGTGAATTTTCTAATTGTTTTAAAGATAAGCCAGAAATAGATTTTAATGTGAAATCTTCTAATTTTAAAATATTGGTTCTCTTAAAAAAAACTAACTCTGCTTATCAAACAATCCAAATGTCCATGAAGAGGAGAATAGACATATAATTTTCAAAAGTTACGACAGAATTTATAGCAATAAAATGAATAAGGTGTAGCTATATGTAGCAACATGTATACCTCAAAAACAATGGTTAAAACAAAGCTGCAAAATAAGTACCATTCAATGCCATTTAAACACGTGCACAGCATTATTTTACATATAAATATATAAAGGCACTCACAGTAATTATTACTAACACCAGCACGTCAGTTACTTCTAGCATGAGAGACGTAAATGTGATCAGGCAGGGTGTTTTAGTTGCTTATTGCTGCTGTAACAAATTACCACTAACTTGGCTTAAAACAACACAAATTTATTATGTTGTGGATCTGTAGGTGAAAGTCCAACATAGGCTTCAGTGAGCTAAAATTAAGGTTCCAGCAGGGCTGCATTCTTTTCTGGAGGCCCTAGGAGAGAATCACTTTCCCTGCCAAAATTTTCCAACTTAACAGAGAGGCAACTACTGCATTCCTTTGCTCCTGGACCTCTTCCTCCATATTCAAAGCAAGAAACAATGGGTCTAGTCCTTCTCATGTCATATCACTCTGACCTTGCTTCTGTTGTCACATCTCTTTCTCTACACTTCTATCTCCCTCCCTCTTCCACTTTTAAGAACCCTTATGATTACACTGGGCCCACCCAGATAATCCAGAATAATCTTTCTATTTTAAGGTCAATTGATTAGAAACCTTAATTCCATCTGCAACTTTAATTCCCCTTTGCCACATAACTTAATATATTCAAAGGTTCCAAGGGTTAGGACATAGACATCTTTGGGGGGGGTCATTGTTCTCCCTCCCACAGAAGGGTACACAAGGAGCCTTAATTTCGTAATGTTTTATTCCTTAAGTAGAAGATAAGGGTGTTTATTATGTTTTTTATTATATCTCTTTAAATGTTTCAATTACGTTTAAAAGTTTTTGATGTGAGATTTTCTTCCAAGACAAGTTTTTCAAACTTTCATAGAGCCCTAAAATTTTAATAAGATCACTCAGGAGAGTAAGGGGTAAAGGGAGGGAAGTATGAAAGAATCAAGGCCTTGGTCCTGCTTTAACCTAAACAGATCTTCTTTTTATTGCCTTTTACTTTTCTAAAAACATTTCATTTGAAAAGAAAAAAAAAGATTCTAATTATTCAAACAAAGAAAAAAGGAGAGTATCGCTAGTATGAGACTATAAGAAAAACTATAATAAAATAAATTTGATTTATATGGTACAAAAAGTAGATAATTAACAAGCTAACTCAGAACTTAATGATAGCCAAAGAGATGCAGTTAGCTCTACATAGAGGCTACTGAGGAGCTAAACAATGCCTCCAATAGCCTTGCAGGGCTAACCTGATAAAATTTAATAGTCCAAGGACCACCAAAGCCAGGGAGGAAGAAGGAAAGGGTGCTAGGAAATGTCCATGCACTTTTGGCTGAGACTCTAAAGAGCAGTACTCTTAAGAGTAATATGAACAAGAAGTGTACTGACTCTCATGGGGACTGCAACTCAGCTTCAAATATTGAAGCCTGAAAATAGATTACTGTAGTCCCAGATTGCTAGCTCCTTCAGGCACCAAATAGAAGTATTCATTGTTAGAGGATACCATCTGGTAGGTATGAAGTTATTTCCAAAGAAAAATTTCAACACAATGTCTAAAATATAATAAAAAATAACCATGCATATGAGGAGACAGGACAAGCAGCAGGAACTGCAAACAATACAAAAAGATTCATAAGGACTCTAGATAGTCTATGCAGTCTTTAACCATGCATATATTGTTCAGGATGATAAATGATTAAGAATCCTGACAGAGTCTCAAAAGCCCAAGAATAGGATACAACAGATTTTTGAGGAGAAAAAAAATTCTAAAACTAAAAAATAACTGCACGTAATAACACAATGGATGGGTTTAAAGGCAGAAAAAATACTGCAGAAGAGATTAGTAATGAACTGGAAGAGATATCATAGGAACATTCAAAATAAAGAATGGAATGACAAAATGATGAAAACCATGAAAGAAAAGATAAGAGACATAGATAATACAGACGAGAAAGGCTAACATACATATAATTGGATCCCATCAAGAGAGGAGAGAGAGAGATAGAGAGAGGGGACACAACCAATACTTAAAGAGACAATGGCTGAGATTTTTCTAAAACTAATGACAGCAAATCACAGATTCAAGAAGCATTATGAATCATAGTAGCATAAATAAAAAGAGTGCTCTTCAGGTAGAAAAACAATAATCCAAAATGGAAACACAATAATGCAGACACATTAACTGCAAAGGAACAGTTAAACAGACTAGCAACTGATTTCTTACCAGAATCAACAGAAAACAGAAGAGCAAGAATATCTTAAAATGCTGAAAGAAAACAACTGTAATCTAGAATTCCACACCCAATGAAATGGCTTTCAAGACTGAAAGTGAAATGATGACATTTTCAGACAAACTAAAACAGAATTTGTTAACAACAGTTCCATACTAAACAAAATCCTAGCGTGTTGTTCAGGTAGAAATAAAATGATCCAAAAAGGAAGCACTATAATGCAGGAAGGAATAAGAAATGGTAAAGATGGTAATAATTATAAATGAACATTGACTGTATACAACAATGATAATATCTTGTAGGATATAAACATACAGAATTAAAAGATACAACAACACTGCCATATTAAGTCAGGGATGGGAGAGTAAATGGAATTGAAGTGTTCTAATATTCTTGCATTTTTTGGGAAAAGGGTACATGCACCAATTAATATTAGACACTGGTAAGTCAAAAATGCATATTTTAATCTCTAGGAATAGCAAGAGCATAGAACTCCCAAGTTAATAAAAGGAGTCTCTTTATAAAGACACCTGTAGATACTATAGTTAGAAAGGACAATGGAAAAATAATAGTTCCGCCTTAAGAAAGTAAAGGAAAAAAATAGCGGGTGATCAAGGAGGATGATACAATGGAGAATGTCTCATTTTATCCTTAAACCCACAAGGAGAAATTTCTCTAAATATTAAAGGATAACCTTGCAAAATCTGTGTTAATATCAATGCTATATCAACCTTAAACCCTACCACTGTAATAGAATCTCTCCCTTGGAGCTAACTACTTCAGTGGTGACATGTCTAATAACCCTCAGACATTCCCATGTACTACCCTTAACTCATTGGCAGGCCTTTAACAGAGAAACATTTTTTCCCCCTTTGTGACGCCACTCCAGGTAATTTAATAGGGAGGGACCTACTGTGCAAAAGGAATTAATAGATTAAATGTTCTCCTGATGGCTCTTTCCATGAAATACTTGAGGTCTTCCTATTCAATGAGCTCATAGCTAACTTGGACACTGATTTAATGGTGTCTCTTTATTTATTTAAATTAAGCCCAAACTGAACATCTCTAAGAAGTTTGACTTTTTATGAACAAAAAAAAAGTCTACTGATATTGGCAGATTTATTGGAGCTGAACCGATCGAGGCTCGTACTGACTCATCCAAACATGTACCCAAATTTGGACAATACTCTCTAAAAGCAGAAGCTATAAGAAGGACTAAAACCAACAGCTGAAAATCTTAAGAGAAAAGACTCATCATGCCTTATACTAATCTTTGTATTACTTCCATCTTCGTGATTCAAAAACAAAACAAAAACGGCAATGGAAAGGGATATAGATTTATTTGAGATCTCAGAGCCTGTATAAATAGAATATTCATCTCCTCTCCCACCTCATTTTCCTACAGAACCAAACCAAAATATTTTATCTTCACTGCCTCCTGAAGCTATATATTTCACACTTGTAGATCTGTGTCTTTCTGTAGTGTTTCTTTAGATCAAAATAGTCAATATTCGTTTGCCTTGAGAAAATCAACAACACATCTGAACAGTTGTGCCCCAGGGGTTTACTGAGGCACCCTCCAATTTTTCAATAAGTCCTCAACCAGTACCTCAGGGATCTTAAACTTCCCTGGGTTTCTAATCTAGTCTAATATATGGATGATCTTTTGTTGGGTTCGAAAGATGAGATAAGCTCTAAGACTGATTACATTTTTCTATTTTAGCTCAGAAAGGACATAAGATTTCCAAAGAGAAGTTACAATCTTATTAAAGTATACTACCTAGCACATGATTTATCCTAAGGAGGTAAATCCCTTACTCTTGAAAGATTACAAATTGTTCAAAATTTTCCGAGGCATGTAACTAAGGGACAATTACAAAGATTCCTATATCTCACTGGCAATGGGTTCTCATTTTTCGGTAATTGTGTGATTACTAAATGATTTAATCAAGTCCTCAATAACCAAACCTCTTCCCCAGAAACCTAAACATGAACAGATCTTTTACAATTTAAAATGAGCACTTTAGCAACTTCCTACTCTGAGATTACCTAATTATCCTAAACTTTTCTACCTATTCATCCCTTAGAGATCTGAACAAGCCCTTGGTGTTCTAACTTAACTTCATGGGAATCATCAGAGATCAAGAGGTTACTAAGTGGCCAAAGACTACCCAGGTTATCTAAGAATAGCCACATTGTTAAAGGTTTCTATCCACTTGGTTTAAGGATCTTCTTTCAACTCCAAGGTCCTTCATGCTGTACAATCTTTGTTGCTCACTGACAAGACGGAACATGTCTCAGCAAGGAGGCTTAGCTCATACAAAATCCTATTACTTTATCCCTCACACATTTCCATTCATTGTTGTAATACTTTAGGGGTCAGCAAACTACAGCCCATGGGCCAAATTCAGCCCACAGCCTGTTTTTGCACTGCCCATGAGTTAAGAATGGTTTTCACATTTTTAAAGAATTGTTTTAAAAAAAAAAGAATACAACAGAGACTGCTATGTGGCCCACAAAGCCTAAAACATTTACTATCTGGCCCTTTACAGGAAAAGTTTGCTGATCCCAGCTACTCCTCTATTCCCTAAAAAAGGATAAACCAGTCTCTTTTGGCAAACTGTGCCCTGAAGAGATTTATCAGAAACTCCTCTAGAAAATTCAGACTTAATCTTCGTTATTGATGGATCATACCTTAAGAATGAAACAAGAAAATATGAAGCAGGATATGCTGGAACAGATCTCAACTTACCCCTAGAATGTGACCCCTTGCTAGAGGCAAGATATGCTCAGATTATAGAACTCATTCACCAATTTGCCAGTTAGCCAGCTGGTTAGCTAGAGATAAAAGCATTAATATATATAAACTGAAAGTGAATCTGCTTTTGGCGTACTCCATAATTTTGGAATGCTTTGATAACAATGAGGGTTCCTGACTTCAATATTTATGCTTCCTAAAGAGATAACTATTAGTATAAAGACAGAAGCTCATTTAAAAGAAGAGATAACATGAAGAAAATGAGATAACAAAAAGAAAATGCCCTCGCTGATCATTACGGCTGACAGGCATCCCTTACTAAAGATCCTAGCCCTCATGACAGGAAGAGTAAATCTTTAAAGAAGTTCAAAGAAGCTATTAGAGAATACCAGTGATTGTCTCCAGAGTTGGAAAAGGGAGGGGTATTGGGAGAAATCTGGGTGCAGATTACCAAAGTTAACCTTTGGTGCTCTCAGGACAGTTTCTTTGCGGCATCACAAGTACTCAAATGGAATCTGGGGAAATTTTTACATAAAATTATATACCCTGGTAAGGATAAATTGGTTAATAAACTCAATCAATGGGAAAACTTTACTAAAATTGTTCAGCATGTTGTGGTCTATGTTTCATCTCTCACCAGCATAATCTTTGGTTAAAACAGTAAAAGTGAAGCATGGGCATCAGTCCAAACCTCAACATCCCTTTGAACATCTCCAAAAGGTTTTCATACAAAGGTTTTGAATATGTCCTGCTTGTCATTTGCTTATTCTTGGGGTAGGACTTGCTTTGTTGGAAATCTACAGCTCAAACAGCAGCAAAAACTAGGTTGATCTGTGTTCCTAACCTGAGGAATTCCAACCTCTCCCTCTGATGAAGGGTACTGACTTTGCTGAAGCTATTATTAAAGACCTTTCCAAAACCCTTCCACTTACTGAGGAACTTTACTGTCCATATCACCTCTAATCTTTAAGAGAGGCAGAAGAACAAAGGAAACTCTGAAACTAATATTAGCAAAGGTTTTAGAACTTCTATGGCCTAAGATATTGCCATTGGCTTTAATGACAATGAAATCAATTCCTTCTGGGGATCAACCACTTTCCAATTATGAGTTAGTACAGGCCAGCCCATACTTAGGAATGTTCTCTCCAATGCTAGACTCCATACTACTGCAAGCAGACACTGCCAAATACGCGTGCCAGGGACTCATGCAACATACCTAGTCTTACCATCAATAGGTACAAGCAGCCTTTCCTCTACATCCTCGTAAACAACTCCTATATAACCTAAAACTGGGAGACATGGTCTTTTGGAAGAGATACAGAAAGTCCTTGAACCTGATGGAAAGAACTTATTTACTGTTAACAACTAGTACTAGTAGAGCAGTGAAACTCCTTGGAATCATGTCTCTCAATTAAACGTCTCTCAAAAAGGCATAAGACAGCCTGGAATCGCTGGAAGTCTGTTCCAACCAGAGACCTCAAGCTGAGGATTCTTGGGAATCTTCTAGAAGCAGAAGGTCTCTGGAAGGAGAGAGTTTAAACCAAAGACTTCCAGACCAAGATTCACAGAACAAGACTGGTGATTGTCATGCTTTAATCTCTATTATGATGTTCTTTATTTTCCTAGCTATCTTCGTTCCTTTTTTGCTGTTAAGGTTACTTTTAACTATGTTACCTATAAGGCCCCTAGTCTCAAAATTGCTTTTTCCATTTTTAGTCATTCCCCAGTATGAGCCCAATACCTGGATAAAATTTACTCATGATTTGACTAAAGTATACTTTGACTAAAGTATACAATCAAACTGACTGTCTATCCCAGTCCATCTTAGTCTATAACAAAAATACCATAGACTAGGTGGCTTATAAACAACAGAAACTTCTTCCACACAGTACTGGAGGCTGGGAAGTCCAAGATCAAGGCACTGGCAGATTCGGTCTCTGCTGAGGGCCTGCTTCCTGGTTCACAGACAGCTGTCTTCTCACTGTGTCCTCACACCGCAGAAAGGGTGAGGGATCTCTCTGAGGTCTCTTTTATAAGGGCACTAATCATTCGTGAGGGTTTGCCTTCATGACCTAATCACCTCCCAAAGGGCTCACCTCCAAATATCAACACATTTGGGATGAGGTTTCAACATATGAATTTTGGGAGGGACACAAACATTCAGTCCATAGCAGTGACTATTGGATTTATACACACTTTCCTTTGGGAGTCACTCAGCTTCCCTTGGTACCAGTTCCTTGTAATGAATCAACTTGTGTTCTGGGTAACTGGACTCAATTGTTAAGTAACTTTTTATAATTTTATTTATTTATTTATTTTGTCCCCCAAAGCCCCAGTAGATAGTTGTATGTCATAGTTGCACATCCTCCTAGTTGCTGTATGTGGGACGCAGCCTCAGCATGGCAGGAGAAGCGGTACGTTGGTGTGCGCCCGGGATCCGAACCGGGGCCGCCAGCAGCAGAGCGCGAGCACTTAACCGCTAAGCCACCGGGCTGGCCCTAAGTAACTTTTTAAATGGCAAGTCCCACAACAGGCCATTTATCATACTGTTCATAGAAAAGGAGGTTGCTATCTCCACTGAAACAATACTCAGGATCTTTCATGGGAGCTAGCTTTTATAACCTAACTTTCATAGAAACAGACCTTGGAAAAGGACTAGAGAATACATGGTGCATATGTGGAGGCTGTCTCACTTTAACAGACGTCCCCGTGAAGACAGACTACTTAAATTCAACCCCAAGTGCTTTTTCTTTAGAGCTACTTAATGATATTGACACTACAAATTTCATTACCTGGCACTGGATCACTCTTAGTAAGTGACGTTAAAATGTTACAATACTCTTAGACAACTCCAATAGGGGTATATTGTCCCAACAGATCATCAGGTGGCTCCTAAAGACTCCTAAATATTGAATCTGTGGCATAAGAGTCTATTGGATACTACCTGCCAACTAGTCAGGGATTTGTGACCTTGGTAAACTGATGCCTCCCTTCAAGATAGTTCTTGATATCACCCAGAGCCCATTTTAGCCCATCAATTTCCTCTCTTGGAAACAATTTGAGAATCTAATTCCCTAAGCACTCAAAGGGATTCTGAATTGTTTCCTTCTCATATCAAGCTTCTTCACTTCCATCTTTACAAGAGGCTCACTAGCTATGGAGAATTAAACACGCTAAGGTTCAGAGAATAGCAAGGGAACTAAACAATGCAAACAGGACTAAAGAACTCTTTGTCCAAGAGGCTTGTGAAATCAGACAGGTGGTGGTTCAGAAAAGAGACACTTTTGATATAATATTGGTCTGTCTTAGCGGGAAAATGATGTGCTTAATCCCTTCAATCCTCTTTAGGATCTTTACTATTACTAAAAAGACTGAAGAAGTGAAGAAAATAATCATAAAATTGGTAATTTTGCCAATAACCCCACATCTGGTTTTCTGGACTCTCTGGATGAAATGATCTCTATTTCCTTGGCTTAATTTTGGCACTCCTGGCTCCTGGCTTAGAAGTGGATTGCAGACTCTAATCATAATCCTTTTCTTAGTACTTGCTTGTATTGTAGTCCTCAGGCATGTGATCTCCAGAGTATTAAGCGCTGCTGGGCAGCCACTGTCCACTCAAATGGTCCAACAAATGACCATGCAACAAGTAGAGGAAACTCTGATTCTTACAAAGGTTGAAGTGACCATCTCTCCTTTCACTCTCCCCTACAGCTTGTTATTTCATCAAGAGACCTCATATAGTGATAAAGATCTGGACTGATCATGTTCTCAGATGTTAATGTGTGTGTGTGGTGGGGGGGAGGACTGAAACCATCTAAAACCACACATTATCTACATTAACATGGCTTTACTATTTGACTTGATATAACTTTACTACTCCAGGAACTCTTGCCCAGGAAGACGAAGTTACAAATAACCTTCTTTGTTTCAGGAACGCCCCCGAAATACATTTATCCAAAAAATAAACTACTCATTACCCCGTCCCCAAGACAATAAGTCACTCAACTAAGCCTATCAAAGACTCTATGCTTTAAGATTCAATTTGAAACTCTTGCCTATTGACATTATCTTTGGCTTATCCCAATCAGACCTCTGCAGTGAAAAATTTACATTAAACTAGACCCCAAAAACTTCATAAACATCCTTCCCCTCTCTGAGACACTACTAAGATTCTGTAAAGGTGAAAGACTCCCTTACTACAGTATGCAATAAACTAGGTTTGCTTTATTAATAAGATATTTTGGTCATCTTTTTGGAAAGCCCAAGAGAAAAGATCTACAGATCCTGAAATCATAAAAAATGGCCTGTTCTCTATCTGATCTCCTTACAACCAAGGGTCTGCCTCCACAGGCAGATCTTTCAATGTTTTGGTGCATTATGCTTAAGTATTAATAAATTGCTGAGAATCACCATATTTAAGGAAAGCCCATAACAAGGAGAGACCACAATAGCTTAGAGGAAACAGACACAATGCACAAATGAGAAGAGAACACTACAACAACTATATCATCACAGAGAGATAAGCTACTACATCCATAAAATATAAGCAAGGTTACATAAAAAGAATATTTAGATGACAAAATATATATATGAAAGCAGAAATAAAAAATTAACTAGAAAGGCTGAAAGATAATGTTGAAAAATAAAAGTCCAGAAAAAGATAACAAAGAAAATGCAAAAAGAGAAATTATCAACTAAATAATAACATCTTATAGAACTGAAGGATAATGTTTTCTAACTGAAAGCCCCCTGTCCTATATCTTAGTACTCAGTTCCACAAATAAGACCCACAAATGTATATAATTATGATAGTTAAAGAAAACAAAAGTTTAAAAAGAAGAAAAGATCTTAAAAGCTTTTAGGAAGAAAAGTTATATACAGGGATCGGGAATCCTAATGGCATTGAAGTTTTCAACAACATTAAAGTTAGAAGACAGCATAACAACATATTAAAAATTCTGGGGTTTTAAAAAGGATTTCCAACCTAGAATTTCATATCCAGCCAAAGTATCACTGCTAGTTTCCTCACATATCCATTCTTCTCTTCTTCCTTTTAGTAACAGAACCCCACCAAGCATAGCTGAGCACACTCCCACCTAAGTAAATATACTACATTTTCCTGTTTCCCTTGTAGAAAGGTGTGGCTATATGACAAACTTCTGACCAATGAGATATGAGCAAAAGTGATGTGGATAGCTTCCAGTTCATGCCCTTAAAACAAATCTGCATGCCCTCCACTTCCTCTTTCCCCCTTCTCACTGGCTGGTGTAAGAATACAGGGTGATAAGCCATCTTTGAGCGTACAGATAAGGGTAAACCAGAGAGCAGTTCTCAACATGCACATGAATCACCCAGAGTCCTGTTAAAAGGCAGAATGTGATTCAGTAGGTCTTGGCTGTTCCTCAGACTCTGCATTTTTAACAAGCTTCCATATGATACTGCTGGTGTTTCTCAGAATCATACTTTGAGCTGCAAGGCCCAAGAGTAGAGAATGGTATAACAAGATAGAAGGCGCCTGGGTAACTCCAGGAAAATCCACTCTACCTTCCCTCAACCACTTAGTGACTCAGTAACAAAAGAGAAATAAACATCTTTATTATTTAAGCCACTAATAATTGTGTGTGTCTGATACACACACAATTGTACTTCCAAGCTGACTTCAAAAAAAATACACAGAACAACTGTTTTCCCCTAAAACTTTTCTAAATACCTGAAATTTGGGGGGGATCTCTGTTAATATGAACCATATGAACCTACCATTATGATTCAGATGTGTGAACCCAACTAATACAAAGTTGTGAACTAATACAAAGTTGAATAAAGACACTTTTTGGACATGCAAGATCTAAAAAAATGTGTCTTCCACTCACCCTCTCAGAAAGCTACTCAAGGAGGTGCTTCAGCAAAATAAGGGAGTAAACCCAAGAAGAAAATGGGTATTCAAAAATCAGGATGCAACATAGAAAACAGTTGAAGGGAATACTAAGGATGACAGTATACGGAAGTCATAAGACATCCTATGAAGATGGAGGAGGAAAGTTTGTAATTATATATGGGAATGGGGGAAAGTACATAACAGAGCCTCTCCATTTTAAGATATCAAAAGTCTAAAATTTAAAAATAAAGAAATAGGAGAAATAATATAACACTTATGCTGAAATTACAGAGAGGAAATAGCCAAGACTTGAAAGTACTTGCCTCTTAGAAGCAAGAATCACAAGGTAGAGAGGATAGGAACCCAAGATGCTAGTTTTTCTTATAAGCTTTGTAGTGCAATTTTACTTTTAAAAATTTGAGGGGCCAGCTCAGTGGCGTATTGGTTAAGTTTGCATGCTTTGCTTCAGCGGCCCAGGATTCACAAGGTCAGATTCCAGCCACAGACCTACACACCACTCATCAAGCCATGCTGTGGTGGTGTCCCACATACAAAATAGAGGAAGACTGGCACAGATGTTAGCTCAGGGACAATCTTCCTCACACACACACAAAAATCTGAACATATATTATTTTGATATAAAAAATTTTGAGCAGTTACCATTTCACTGTTGCTCTTCTAATTCATTCATATGACTCCCAATTTCAGAACTCTATCAAGAGATCAGCATAACAACAACTCTCTCTACATATATAATACATATGTGTTTGTGTGTGTATGGATATGTTATATGTATGTATATATATTTTATATATATCAAACATTATTGACAGATGTCACATTTAGCAGAGCTTTTTAACTTAAGTATAACTGAATAAATTATTTTCACTATCTCTTAGGGCTTCCAAGCATCCTGGCTTCAAAAGGCTCCCTTCATTTTGCCATGCATTGTAAAGAGTTCAGGTATGCAAATTTGGAAGCAGAGCAAAGAGGAGTTTGAAGTAAGGGGCAGGGACATCAAGAGTGAACTGGAGAAGTGATGCTGGATGCTGCATGAAGGCAGAATCAAAAGGAAAAGGGACTGTGGAGAACAGAAACGTCTATTAGGAACTTTTGAAGCATATGAAGCTCTTCTTTTATTTCCTTTACAAACACTTTAGTGAAGTCTAAATTGCTCAGTAATGCATTTGTGTGTATGCTGGGGGGAGGGAGGAAGACTATGGAGGGGAGCAGGGGATTAGAAGAAGTGCTGAGTTCAGATTCCAGCATGCCATGAGTCAAAAACAATGGACAACAAAGGATCTGAAGAACTGGAAGACAGCAGAACTGGAAGACATGGATAAAGTGTTGGCTGATATCTGGGTTACTTATGCAATTTAAAGAACATGAAAATATGCCTAAATCTTTAGCAGACCACCGAAGTATAATCATGTACTTATACTAAGCATGAGCATGAACACTGATTCTCATCCTAATTTATTATATAATATTGGACTATGATAGCTCTGTTTAGATGGAGCTCCTTATTTTATAATCTGGGCTCCATATGTGAAGTAGTAACTTTCCCATTTAACTATTAAAAAGCTCACCTCCTTTCTCTACCTAACTCATATAAAGAGCTTTACAAAACAAATCTAAAGAGACTTTTATTTATTTTTTTATTATGTTTTTTATATTTTTATTTTCATTATTTTTATTAGAAAAGGTTGTCAGGGGGGCCGGCCCGGTGGCGCAAGCGGTTGGGTGCGCGCGCTCCGCTGCGGCGGCCCGGGGTTCGTTGGTTCGGATCCCGGGCGTGCACCGACGCACTGCTTGGCAAGCCATGCTGTGGCGGCGTCCCATATAAAGTGGAGGAAGATGGGCACAGATGTTAGCCCAGGGCCGTCTTCCTCAGCAAAAAAAAGAGGAGGACTGGCGGATGTTAGCACAGGGCTGATCTCCTCACAAAAAAAAAAAAAAAAGAAAAGGTTGTCAGGCAGGGCATAATGCCCTAGATTCAACAGAATGGTACGGTATGTACAAGCTGATTTAAACATTACACACAAAAGAATAAAAAGTGAAGGTAATCTTTTCTCTTTCCACAGCCAAATTTGGGTATTTGGAAAGTTTTGGGGAAAGACAATTATTCCATGTATTAAAAAAAAAAAAAAATCAATTTGATAAGTAAAATAATTCAATGAATTAGATTTTAATCAGATATTAAGCCACACTACTCAAGAAAATAATAATGTTTTTGCTAACTTATATCTCAAAATTCAAGAGAAGAACAAAGAGAAATGACATCTGAATGAGATAAAAGAAAGTCACCTGAGTCTTACAGCAGCTTTCAGTTCCTTATTACCATTAAAAGACAAAAACCTGATGATAGTGTACTCAGTTGTCTAATAATATTTCTGCCAAAAAATTACAGCAATTTATAATTTGCATTAAAATAAACATATGGAATCCTGTCCAAGGAATATCTTGTTAAGCTTAAGATTAGATTATATCACAATTTAAATGTTCTAAAATAGGAAGTCTGTTAAATACATTACTTTTATCCCCATGACCAAACAGTAGGAAATAATACAGCTTCATTGCAGAAATTTTGGAATACAGCCATTGTTTCTCTACCACTTAGAACTATTCAATTCCTTGGCACGTTCCCTTCCAGTCTGAATTTTTGTTTGTCTTTCTATATAAGTGTTCATTTTAATGTTTTATATATGATTTTATTTTCCAAAATTTCAACAAATAAACATATACTACATTTATGATATGAAAAAGGAAATATTATTTTCTTTAAAAACCCAAATACCAATATAATGAATATATTCAGATACAAATATTTATACATAAATCTGTAGCAGACCACCAGAGTATAATGTACTTATACTAAGCATGAGCATGAAAGTTGATTCAAATCCTGATTTTTTATTACATATTATTTTATTACATACATTTTATTACATAGTAGTATTTACTACATATATCTGAATATAATGAGATATCAACAACTAACATCAATGTCAACTAATTAGTGAAAAGAAAGTAAAAAGAGGTAGATTTAAAGTAACTTTCAAGAAATATGCTCATAAGGACCTGGAGAGGAGAAAAGGTTTACAAAGAGTATATATATTGTATTCAGCAATCACACTCCAATTGCACTTAGTATTTAGCATAGGGTCTTCCTCCAGTATGGGATAGATGACCCTTTTCTGTACTCCTGTAACAGCCAGGCTATACTACCATCAGATTAGTATCAGTCTATTACAACTATTTATCTGCTTCACAACCCCTACTCCTACTCTTGCTGAACTCTAAACTCTTTGAGTAGTTAAGTGCCTGGCACAACAGGCACTTTATAAATGCTTGATAAATAAATAATAAATGAAAGAAAAACACTGAGTATTTGTGAAAAGTGTGAATTAGCATAACACTCATTAATAAGATTATAGTTTTTAAAACTGCTTTTTAATACATGCTTATGCTAAAGTTATTTCTAGAAAAAAGCTCATGGTAAAAAGTGGCATCTTTCTGGGTCTGGTTTCTCTAATTTTGTTATATATAAGAAAGCACATTTAACACAATATTTGGATTACAACTGATAGACACTAATTCATACTCTATAACACATTATTTTAATATCAAATATTTGTGATGTCCAAACTAAATGTAACATAGCACTCCAGAAAACCTAACAAAATTTTTTTTTTTTTTTTTGGTGAGGAAGATCAGCCCTGAGCTAACATCCAATGCCAATCCTCCTCTTTTTTGCTGAGGAAGATTGGCCCTGGGCTAACATCCATGCCCATCTTCCTCTACTTTATATGGGACGCCGCCACAGCATGGCTTGACAAGCAGTGCGTCGGTGTGCACCCAGGATCCGAACCAGCAAACCCCGGGCCGCCGAAGCAGAGCACGCACACTTAACCGCTGCAACATCGGGCCAGCCCCTAAAACCTAACAAGTTTTACAAAAAATAGCATTGGTTTATTAGATTGTGGTAAGGCAATCTTAGGGATAAAAACCAAGAAAAATTAGATGAATTTTGGACAAACTATTAAAATTAAGAAGCAAATTTAAAGGTTGCTGGAATCAATGTCCACATACAAAAACCAATTGTATTCCTATATACTAGCAACAAACAGAAAATGAAATTAATACAATTTATAATAGGATAAAAAAAATCAAATACCTAGGTATAAATCTAACAAAAGATGTATAAGAACTTCACTGAAAACTATGAAAGACTGGGAGAAATTAAAGGCTACATAAGTGGTGGACATATCATGTTCATGGATTGGAAGGTTCAGTATCATAAAAATATTAATTCTCCCCCAAACTGATCTATAGATCCAAAGCAATCACAATCAAAATCCCAGTTGGGTTTGTGGGGGGTGTGTGTGTGTGTTGTGTGCTTGGTGAAATTGATACACTAATTCTAAAACATGTAAAGAAATGAAAAGAAGCTAGAGTGGCCAAGATCATCGTGTGTGTGTGTGTGTGTGTGTGTGTGTGTGAGAGTGAGAGAGGGAGAGAGAGGAAGATCAGCCCTGAGCTAACATCCATGCCAATCCTCCTCTTTTTGCTGAGGAAGACTGGCCCTGGGCTAACATCCATGCCTATCTTCCTCCACTTTATATGGGACGCCACCACAGCATGGCTTGACAAGTGATACATCAGTCCGCACCCTGGATCCGAACCTGTGAATCCTGAGCCGCCGAAGCAGAGCACGGGAACCTAACTGCTACACCACCGCGCCAGCTTCCCAAGATCATCTTAAAGGATAAATTGGAAGACTTAAACTACCTGACTTATTATACTTATTATAAAGACTTATTATGAAGTTACAGTAATTACGACTGTATAAAGTAAATCTTGACTCTGCCTAGCACAATATACATGATTTTTGTATAAATCAATCTCAAATGGACTGTAGATCTAAATGTTGAAAAAGGAGAAATTGTTGGTAGGCAACAATTTCTTAAATAGAACACAAAAATTGCCGCTCGCAAAAGAAAAATGATTAATTAAACTGTCCTAAAAATTAAGAACCTCTGTTTATCAAAAGACACCAATATGAAGGTAAAAATGCAAGTCACAGAATGACAGAAAATTTTTGCAATACATATATATTCAACAAAGGACAAGAATTCCTACAAATCAATAAGAAATACTTGGACAATCCAGCAGAAACACACGCAAAAGATTCAAATGATATTTCATAAAAGATATTCAAGTGCCCATTAACCATACGAAAAAATGGTCACATAAATTAGTTATCAGTGAAAGAAAACTAAAACCACATTGAGGTACCACTACACACTACCAGTGGCTTAATGGCTTAACTCACAGACAGATAATACCAAGTTCCCACAAGAGTCACTTCAAGCTACTTACTGTTATAGAACCATGGGATCTGTATAGTTGCTAGTGCCTCCATCTCACTATTTCCATACCCTTATCAATTGAGTCCTCTGAGAGGCTCAGGGTTCAGCTTTTTAAAAATTTTTTTAATTTATTTTTTGGTGAGGAAGTTTGGCCCTGAACTAACATCTGTTGCCAATCTTCCTCTTTTTGCTTGAGGAAGATTGCTGTTGAGCTAACATCTGTGCCAATCTTCCTCTATTTTGTATGTGGGACACCACCACAACATGGCTTGATGATTGGTGCGCAGGTCCCCACCCGGGATCCAAACCCACGAACTTCGGGCTGCCGAAGCAGAGCGTGCGAACTTAACCACTATGCCATCGGGCCGGCAGCAGGGTTCAGCTTTTAATGAGAGTAGGAGGCTCCAAGGGGGAACAGGTGACATGTTCACAAAGTTATGGAGTCATTCAAGGTTACTTTTAGTGCTATTTTTGTTGCATTATAGGTTTAAATGAATATTTGAAAGTTTATTTAAGGCCCTAAGCCACCATTTATAAAATCATCCCTAAGTAATCTCATTGAAAGATTTACATTTAATTATTTAACAAATTGTCATATACAGCTACATGGGATTATGATGCGGTCATTAAAAATCATGCTTTCAAAAACTTTACTACTTAAAAAATTTTAAACCTAATGAAAAAGTGAATGAATAGTATAATAAACACCTATAGATTTAAGTTAAACATTTTGGGCAAGAATACTTCATAGGTGATTTTTTTTTCTTACTGCATCACATCAGAAGATACATAATGACAGGCTCTCCCACTATTACTGATCATTTTGTTAAGCTAGTGACTGCCAGATCTCTTCATACATAAAGGTACATTTGTACCTTTGCAATTAGTAAATTATTTGTGAGGTGATGTTTGAAAACGAAAGGAATATTCTATTTCCCAACAAACCAAATGGCTTCAGAATCCATAGATGATCCTTGCCTGAATCAATTATTACACTGGGAGTTACAAAATGCCTTTTCTGACTCCATCGTTCCTTCTACATTTATCAACTAGCGTTCTTCTGTAAAGAACTCCCTCTCTCTCCCTTTTTGAATATTAATACGGATTCATGGATTCTTCATATGACATATTATAATGTATTATTCTTTTTGATGCTCAAATGTCCCAAATTTGTCCAATAAAAACCTCTTCAAGTCAGCTCCTATTCCTTTTGAAATAATTTGACATCTTTGAAGACAAGCATCACTAGAGGGCAAACAGAACACAAAGTCTAAATAATTAAATCAGATAATGTAAGACAATTCAAAAGACTACCCCACACAGCTTCCTGCTCTTCCAAATGTTCCCCACCTCTCCATTAATGGCACCACCACCACCAACTCAATTATTCAAGCCAGAAACCTCGAATAATTCTCAACGCTCCCCATCCCTCACTAATACTTGAAGAACGACAGAGGGTGGTCGGAGTAATGGAGCACTACTACTTTCCAGTTCATGCTCTTCTACATACTATGTATATACTGTTGATACTTTTTTCCATGACTATTTCACTGTTTTTAAAAATTTTACAATATAGTTTTAAAAATGTAAAACAAGTCTGTGGCTCAACTTTTAAAGGCAAACCAACCATCTCCAGGTTTCAGCACAATGTATTGTACTTTTTCTAGATTTAGCCCCTTTGGCCCAGTGTTCTCTAACTGAAGATAGTTCCTGATATTTTATTATTAAATCTCAGACCTGGTAGGACCATACGCGTCATCCACTCTAAACATCCATCCAAAACTGGAGTTTCCTCTCAACAACTCCATCAATTTTTCATTCAGGATATGCTGAAACCATGTGTAGAAACAAAGAATTCTGTCTTCCATTTCATATTTGGACCACTTTGTTACAAAATTGTTCCTTATGTTACAGTGCCAAAGTATGTCTTCTTTAGTTTTCAGTCATCATCACAGTTCTACATCTTGGGTCACAAAGAAGTTTTGTTCTGCTTCCACACATATGAAATAGCACCCATATGGGAAAGTATGCTTATACCCCTTGATTTAAACCTCAGAAAACTGGGATAAAACCTCTAATTCCATTTAGTAACTAATTATAGATCTATCATTCATGAATATACCTAAACTTTTCTAGAAATTCATTATGTTTTTCAGCAGCAACATAATGTGTTGTAGAGTTTCTATCCAACTGTTCTATTTCAAGATTGAGAAAGGAAAAAACAACAGCTCATAAATCTGAGATTTAGAAACAAGTCCATATTCAACTTACCTGTATAGTCACAGTTTTCTATACTTCAAATCCATCCCTTTAATTTCCAAGCTGAAAGACCCAAACCCTTTTAGTTTATATACTACAGTACCCTTCTCCCAATCATTTTATTTGCCTTTCTCCAAACCTGTTCTAGTTCTTGTCTTCCTATAATGTGACAACACTTGTCAAAAGTAAAAAGATACTACGATTTTGTACACTAGTAGGATTACATTTTCTACTCTGTTTTCAACACATGTTCTAAAAGATACAGTGAATACCTGCATCATCTGCCCAACTTTCACCCGCACATACGTGTTTTTCTAGAGATAGCCTCCCCCTGCAATTTTCTGGAACTCATTCAAATGCTTATAACAAGAACAACCATATTTATACAGCCAGATCCTATCCACTAAGCACAGTTTACTGAGCCAAACTTGGACACCTGCACTGAGCTAGAACAATAATAATGTGTCTCAATATATGAAATGGGTCATCTGGCCACTTGCAATCAGTAAGTTTTTACAGTACTGCTTACTATTTACCCTGTACTAGCAAATATAGGTAAGTCTCTCATAGTATGAGTTTTTATAACATAATGTGGCTATAAGATCACCAATTAATTAGGAAAAAAAATCACCACACGATGACATTGTTATTACAATGCAAACTGGAATCAGCACAGAGTAAATAGGAAAAATAATAGTTGCAGGCAAAGAATAGGCACACATAGATGCATTGTTTGAGTGTCTGAGTGTTCTTCTGGAACAGAATTGTTTTGTTTACCCAAGCATTCTTTTATTCTTTTGTTTACACTGGTAGTAGTAACAGTACTGCAAGCAAAACTGCACTGTCACACAAAGGCGACAGGGGAAATCGAAGAACTTGCTAAGAGAGGTAAAGGAGAAAACTTTCTGTTTCTGTTAATTTTAATCAACAAATATACTACTTTTAGATTACAGCTATAAAAACACTTATATGATAGCAAGTCCTACAGAAACTGTCTAGCCCCCTTTCCCCAAACAAACAGCTGTTTTTGTGAAGGGATGATTTCTCAGAAACACAACCATGATGTACCAGAAACACTACAGGTTGCTATCTGCAAACAGACATTTTTAGGAAAATTATCTACAAATAAACATTGTATCTTCTTAAAAAATGTAAATTAACTTAATTGGGCACTGGAGAAATAGGGAATCACGAATGACTGAACAAATGAGATTAATTTAATAAATATATTAAAGTAATGTAACTTATATGGCCTTATGAGAGTTTGAAAACTTCTTTTACATGCTTTATCTTACTACGTTATACAAAAGAACTCTGCGGGATGAATTCATTTTACAGATGAGAAATCTGAAGTGCTCAGAGAGATTAAAGGAATTCGCTAAAGCTCATAAAGCTAGTACATTGCATATAAGATGTCAATTCCGTATCTAATAATGTTATGAGAATAAAAATAAGAGCTCTTACCTAACAAAGAAACACTAGAAACATTCCCATTTAAAATCAAAAGTAAGGCAAAAATACCCCAACACTGTCATTATTAAAAAGTTAGTCATTAAAAAGTTATAGCCAATGCAATAACATCGTATCTTCTAAAGCTGAAGTACCAGAAAAGCTTGAATAATAAACTATTGATATCTACAGATGATATGAATATCCACCTAGAAAATCCAAGACCCTCCTAAAAGTGTTTAGAACTAAATATAAATATATAAAATTACATACTAGAAATAAGTATTTTTAAAATGTAAGGGGCTGGCCCGGTGGCACAAGCGGTTAAGTGCACGCGCTCCGCTGCGGCGGCCCAGGGTTCGCCGGTTCAGATCCCGGGTGTGCATCAACACACTTGTCGAGCCATGCTGTGGCAGCGTCCCATATAAAGTAGAGCAAGATGGGCATGAATGTTAGCCCAGAGCCAGTCTTCCTCAGCAAAAAGAGGAGGATTGGCAGATGTTAGCTCAGGGCGGATCTTCCTCACAAAAAAAAAGCTAAGAAGAAAGATTCACGAATGCAATAAAAAATTTTAACTAGACAGGAACAGCAGAAAGTTTATGGTATTTAAGCACCATGGTAGGTTAATGGGGATTTACTAAACTGTCTTTACTTTTGGCTATATTTTTAAAATTCCATAACAAATAGTTAATGAAAAATTTTTCAGTATAAGTATGTCACAAATATTGCAGGAGACCAACTGAAACACAAACCTGTGCATAAGACTACTAAAATAAATAAAATAAAATATCTAGTAATAAACAGTATGTAGGATCTGTATCAAGAAAACTACAAGGCTGTATCAAGATTCATAATATAAAATTTGAAGGAAAAAAGACATAACCATATTACTGAGTATGGAATTACACATTTAACACAATTTAAACCCAAGTCAAAAAATATTTTTTAGAATTTGAATTGTCTATTTTAAAGTTTACCTGGAATAAATGGACAAGAAAAACTATAATCTGGTTTAAAGAAGAGTAATTAAGGGGTATGGTCTTGCCAGATATTATAAATCTATAAGATTTAAAACAATAGGGGAGTAACACAGGAATAGGTAGATCTATGGACTAGCAGAGAAAGTCCAGAAATAAACACCAAGTATACATGGGAACTTAGGGTACAATAAAGGTGGCATTTCAAATCAATTGCGAAAGACTTGTTCAACAGTATTAAAAGGACTAGAAAAATTATAGTTAGAACCTACATAACATGTTACACCAAGTAAATTTAAGATTAAAGAAAAATTCAACTGCAAAAATTTTTTAAACCCATAAAAAGGTTAGAAGGAAATGTAAGAAAAAATGTATATAATGGAGAAAAGTCAAAAGCAACAAAAGAATGATAGATTTGATTATACATTAAAATATCATATATATAAAATAGACAAAAAATTGGAAATAGTTGCAACATAAATAAAAAGAGTTAATATCCCAATAAACAAAGCACTTTACAAAAAAAAATTTTAAGGAAGAATATTACAGGAAAACGGGAAAAATATGATTGGGCAATTCACAAAAGAAATTAAATAATGAATAAAAATGAAACTATAAATTTAAATATTAATGAAACAAATGTAAATAAAACCATGATTCCATAGGTTTCCTATTAAATTTGCAAAGATTAAAGAAAACAATAATAAAAATACTGATGAAGGAAGTGGCAAACATTACTCCTGTCCATTATGAATGAGATTACAAATTAGTTCAAACTCTCTAGGAGAAAATTTGGCCTTATATATCAAAAACCTAAAAAACTGATCCAGCAAATCCACTCCTAGAAATTTTTCCTAAGGATAAAATGATGAGTGTCTACAAAGATGGACACTTTGTAGAAACAAAATTTTAATTGCAAAGAAAAACAGGAATGTAAAAGTAAAATGTAAAAATAAAAAAACGATACCGCCACACAATACAATAAAAACACACAATAAAACTTAATGGAAAGATTAGAAAAACGGTTAATAACATGGAATATACACAAACCACCTTGAGGAAATGAAGCAGGTTTCAAAACGATACAATATAATCTAATTTTAAAACATGCCTAGAAACACCTGCCTAGCTCAGTCAGTAGAGCATGAGATTCTTAAAACATGCTTAGAAAAAAGTCTGGGTGTCCAAAATAAGGTGAATTGTATTTTCCTCTGAGAGTTTATTTGCATTTTCTACAATTGATACTTATTACTCCAATAATTTAAAAAACATTGTTTCTTTTCAAGTGACAGTTGACAACAAAAGAAGAGTAAAGGAAACAACACAGGCAGATGAACTATAAAAACATAGCTACTTAGCATAAGAGCCAATGCATATATACGTACATATAAATTATATAATACATTTTAGAATGATTTTCATCCACAATGATTAAAATAAAGGTTTGGTGAATAAAAAGTGAACCAGTTACCAGAAAACTTAGTAACCTGGAACCATACACACATATTTCTAAGATACCCAATCTATTAGAAGAGTGAAAGATGATAACAGATGCAGTCAGACTTTAAACTTTATGAACCACAGAATAGTCCACACAATCTTGAAAAAAAAAATAAAGCTAAAGGACTCACACTTGCTGATTTCAAAACTTACTACAAAGCTACAGTAATCAAAACAGTGTGGTAATGACATAAAGACAGACATAAAGACCAACGGAATAGAAAAGAGTCCAGAAATAAACCCTTGCATACATGGTAAATGATTTTTGACAAGGGTGCCAACGACATTCAATGAAGGAAAAGACAGTCTTTTCAACAAGTGGTTGAAAAGTGGATATCCACATGCAAAACAATGAAGCTGGACGTTACCTAAAGTCATATACAAAAATTAACTCAAAATGAATCCATGACCTAAATGTAAGACCTAAAACTATAAAACTCGTAGAAGAAAACATAGGGTAAAGGCTTTTCGACACTAGATTCGGCAACGATGTCTTGAATATGACACCAATGGCACAGGAAATGAAAGAAAAAATAGACGAAATGGACTTCATGAAAATTTAAAAATTTTGTGCACCAAAAGACAAAATCAATAGAGTAAAAAGGCAACCCACAAAATGGGAGAAAATATTTGCAAATCATGTATCTTATAGGGGGTTAACATCCAGAATATATAGAGAACTCCTAAAACTCAACAACAACAAAACAAACAACTGGATTAAAAAATGGGCAAAGGACCTGAATAGACATTTCTCCAAAGAACATATACAAATGGCCAGTAAGCACATGAAAAGATGCTCAACATCACTAATCATCAAGGAAGTGCAAATCAAAACTATGAGATCTACCTCACACCCATTAGGATGCTACTACAAAAACAAAAGACAAACAGAAAATAGGAAGTGTTGGCAAGGATGTGGAGAAACTGGAACCCCTGTGCACTGATGGTGGGTATGTAAAACGGTATAGCCACTGTGGAAAATAGTATGGCAATCCCTCAAAAAATTAAAAATAGAATTAGCATATGATCCAGCAATTTTACTTCTGAGTATACATACAAAAGAATTGAGAGCAGGGTACATCCATGTTCATAGCAGCACTATTCACAGTAGCCAAAACGTGGAAGTAAACTAAGTGTCCATCAATGGATGAATGGATAAGCAAAATGTGGTATATACATTTCTTTTTTTTTTCCTTGTTTTTTGGTTTTCATTTTGTTTTGTTTGTTTTGTTTGGTGAGGAAGACTGGCCCTGAGCTAACATCTGTTGCCAAACTTTCTCTTTTTGCTTGAGGAAGACTGTCCCTGTGCTAACATCTGTGCCAATCTTCCTGTATTTCGTATGTGGGATGCTGCCACAGCATGGCTTGATGAGCAGTGTGTAGGTCCCCACCTGGGATCTAAACCTGCAAACCCCAGACTGCCGAAGCAGAGTGCACAAACTTAACCACTACGCCACCAGGCCGGCCCTGGTATGTACATTTCTAGTTGTCACAGTCGTTAGTGCCGTTGAGCTGATTCCAACTCCTAGCAACCCTGTGTATTACAGAGCAGAACTCTGTCCAGTCTTTTTTGCACCATCCTCTCACCTTCTGGTGCTATATCAGACAATGCTCCGCTGCTATTCACAGGGTTTTTGTGGCCAATTTTTTCAGAAGTGGGTGGCCAGGTCCTTCTTCCTAGTTGTCTTAGTCTGGAAGCTCTGCTGAAACCTGTCCACCACGGTGACCCTGCTGGTATTTGAAATCCCGATGGCATAGCTTTCATCATCACAGCAACAGGCAGCTGCCACAGTATGAGAAGCGACAGATGGGTGGCATGGTTCCCTGACCAGGAAGCAAACCCAGGCCACAGTGGTGAAAGCACCAAATCTTAACCACTAGGCCACCACACCGGCTGGTATATACCTACAATGAAATATTATTCAGCCTTAAAAAGGAAGGAAATTCTGATATATGCTACAACATGGATAAATTTTGAGGACATTCTGCTAAGTGAAATAAGCCAGTCACAAAAAGACAAATACCATATGATTCCACTCATAGGAGGTACTCAGAGCAGTCAAAATCATAGAGACAAAAAAAGTAGAATGGGGGTTGCCAGGGGCTGAGGAGAGGGAAAAACGGGGAATTATTATTTAACAAATATAGAGTTTCTGTTTCGCAAGATGAAGAGAGTCCTGGAGACAGATGGTGGTGACGGCTGCACAAAAATAGGAATATACTTAATCCCAATGAATTGTATACTTAAAAGTGGTTGAGGCAGCAAATTTTATATTATCTGTATTTTACCACATTAAAAAAAATTTAAAAAACAATCTTGAAAAAGAAGAACAAAATTGGACAACTCACACTTCCTGATTTCAAAACTTACTTCAAAACTACAGTAATAATACAGTGTAGTACTGGCTAAGGACAAACATATAGATCAATGGAACTGATTTAGGGTGCAGAAAAAAAAATCCTACATTTAGGGCCAACTGATTTTTAACAAGGGTGTCCAGACAATTCAAAGATGCTTGGAAAACTGGATATTTACAAGCAAAAGAACAAAGTTGGACCTCAACTCACACAATACTCGAAAATGATCATAGACCTAAATTTAAGAGTTAAAATTATAAAACTACCAGGAAAACAACATAGGAGTAAGTCTTTGTGACCCTGGATTAGACAATGGTTTTTTAGATATGATACCAAAAGCACAAGTGATGAAAGGAAAAATAGACACACTGAACTACATCAAAACTTGTGTACTATAAACAGTACCAATAAGAAAGTAAAAAAGACAACCTAAAGAGTGGGAAAAATATTTGCAAATCATATATCCACTAAGGGTCTAGTATCTAGAACATATAAAGAACTCCTACAACTCAATAATAAAAAGATAAATAACCCAATTTTAAAATGAGCAAAAGATTTGAATATGTTTTCCCAAGAAGATATATAAATGGTAAGTAAGTACATGAAAAGATGCTCAACATCATTCGTCATTAGGGAAAGGCAAATCAAAACCACAGAGATACCACTTAATACCCATAAGGATGGCTATAATTTTTTAAAAAAGGAAAATAAGTGTTGGTAAGGATGTGGAGAAATTGGAACCCTTATGCATTGCTGGTGGGAATGTAAAATGGTGCAACCACTGTGGAAACAGTTTGGTGGTTACTCTACAGTTAAGCATAGAGTTACCATATGATCCAGCAATTCCACTGCTAGGTATATACCCAAGGAATTGAAAGCAGGGACTTAGATATCTTATACCAATGTTCATAGCAGCACTACTCATAATAAGCAGAAAGTGGAAACCATCTAAATATCTATGAACTGATGAATGACTAAACAAAATGTGATATATGCTAAATCATGAATGAGCCTTGAAAACATTATGTTAAGTGAAAGAAGCCAGTCACAAAAGACCACACATAATATGATTTCACTTAAATGAAATGTCCAGAATAGGCAAATCCAGAGGCAGAGCGCAGATTAGTGGTTGCCTACAGCTTGAGGGTTGGAGGGAAAGGAGAATGACTGCTAACGCACACAGGGTTTCTTTTAGGGGGAACAAAAATACCCTAAAATTAGATTGTGGTGATGGCTGCGCAACTCTGTAAATATACTAAAATAGTGACTATACATTTTAAACAGGTAAACTGTATGATATGTAAGTTATATCTCAAAGCTACTAAAAAACTTTATGAACTATAAATTTATAACTTCTTAGAAGGTACTACCAATATTTTCTCCATGAAAACAACTGGGATTTAATTTGCCTACTTCATACACCACAACTATATCAAAATTACTTTTTAAACGCTTAAACAAAAATAACTAGTGGCAAATGCTATCTTACGTTCCAAACGTTTCAGGAATAATTACAGTACAGAATTTCACTAAGGAAAAATGTAATTGCACTGCATCTGATTCAAACACCAGCAAGCATATTTAAACTCAGTGAGTATAGTTACACAAAGTATAACAGGAATAGAGCAAAAACACCATAAGTCAAAGTCAAAACAAGGTTAAAAAGTGGTATACTTGTTTAGTATTTTTTGCTTGCACTGAAAACTTATCAGGCTGAATCACCTTTTAGAATTAAATGGTCACATTCGAAAAAATCCAGCAGAGAAACAAATGAAGAATGGCTACTTGGACAGATTTCCTTATGTTGTTCACTTACACACATCAGAGTCTAGCTCATGTCACATGATCCGCAGAGGTCAATAGTCTTGGCTAAAGCAGGACAATAAGAACTCTCAGCTCCAGGATATCTGGCTTAAATTCTCAAGCAGTGCTGGACACATTTGAACTAAAATAGATTTTCAGATAAAAAGATAAAATATTTGTGTACTTCTTCAGCTTCCTATCTATAAGTACTAAGTACTTTACAACTTCTGTTGAGCAGAAATTATATCTATGGAGAAAGAATTATGTTTAGGAGTACTTAAAACTTTTTTTTAAAGTCTCTTCAAAATTAACAAAATACATCAGAATTGTCTTATAGATAATCACCTGCCTGCTTACCTACCACGAATGATCACCTTTGCTCAAAGTGCAAATCAAGCAATTCAACTGACAGCAGAAGAGGCTCCAGCTTCCTACACTATAGAGGCAAGCCCAGAGGTGAATGCAACTGAGACAGGTGACAAGGAACAAGGCCAAAGCCAAAATCAGTACAGAACAGAAAAAGCAAGCCAAAAGGGGGGAGAAAGGAAAAGACCGGGTGTAGGAAGGTCAGTACTCAGCAGGGAATGAGAGGATAAGCAAAACCAAGCAACAGGAAATGCAGAGAGATTGATCAAAGCAAGAGTAAGAGTATTAAGGGTCAAGTGCTAACTAAGTGGTTGGAGGGCCGGCCCGGTGGCTTAGCGGTTAAGTGCACGGGCTCCGCTACTGGTGGCCCAGGTTCAGATCCCGGGCGTGCACCAACACACCCCTTCTCTGGCCATGCTGAGGCGGCGTCCCACATACAGCAACTAGAAGGATGTGCATCTATAATAAACAACTAACTACTGGGGCTTTGGGGAGAAAAAGGAGGAGGATTGGCAATAGATGTTAGCTCAGGGCTGTTCTTCCTTAGCAAAAAGAGGAGGATTGGCATGGATGTTAGCTCAGGGCTGATCTTCACAAAAAAAGAAAAAAAGGCAGGAGAACTCCTGCCTCAAAAAAATAAGTGGTTGGAGGTGGACTACATCACAAGCATCAATCTTTTGTGATAGGAACAGAGTGTAGCAGCAGCAATAAGCTGGAATAGAGAAATCTGACGAAAGTGAACATAAAATAAGATGTAAACATAACAATGACTGTAATTTTAAACATCCACATGGCTCTTAAATTTTTTTTATCCCAACCAGTAATCTAAAATACATTCTATGGGGAAAGAAAACCCAAAGCAAAACTTCCAAAAGAATAATCTAAAACTATTCTGACTTTACAATGCATTTAACCCCCATGACTCAAACATGTCATTACTATATCTATTCTCATTTCTTCCTTCCAGATAAGTTTTGTTGGGCGGCCTGGCGGCGCAGCGATTAAGTGCACCCGCTCCACTTCCGCAGCCCAGAGCTCACAGGTTTGGGTCCCCAGCGGGGATCAACGCACAGCTTGTCAGCCATGCTGTGGCACTGTCCCATATAAAGTAGAGGAAGATGGGCACAGATGTTAGCCCAGGGCCAGTCTTCCTCAGCAAAAAGAGGAAGATTGGCATCAGATGTTAGCTCAGGTCTAGTCTTCCTCACAAAGAAAAAAAAAAAGAGGAAAAAAAAGAAAAAAGAAATTCACACAACACAGATAAGTTTTGTTTTTGAAGTTTCGATGAGTGTAATTGGTGCAATCTTTTCAGAGGACATAAGATTGGACCTCAGAAGAGCCTAAAGCCAGGCCTGTTAAAAGAGACTCCTGGGAAATCGACCTGCACTTTACCAATCTTGTAGTGAGGTACTGGAGTTGTTACCAGTAACTTGAGCTTGGGCATGATGATCAGTCTCTAGAACCATTGAGAGAAGCCAGGAGGGATAAAACCCTCTGTGGATATAGATATAGCAAGGGAGCTTCTCTCGCGCCAAGACAACTTCGCTCCTTGCCAAGTGGTATTATCCACAGCAAATACCTCTGTGGGGAACTTTGAAGACCTGGAAAGTTCTACCTCCATCTGAGAGGATGCTGTATGCAAAGATAGATGTAAAGGACATTTATTGCAGTACTGTTTAAGACTGTAAAAAAAATGATAACAACCTAAATGTCCTTCAATTGGACCAGTATATTACATTACACCCATAAAACAGAATGAGTTGACGAAATGAATTGCATTATATGTGCTGATATCGATCTTCAAAACATATGAACAGAAAAAAGCAAGGCAAAGAATAACATATATGCTACCACACAATTTGTGTTTAAAGATGAAGACACACAGACCTTTCTAATTCTGACAAGTAACCCAGCAGCCAAGAAGAAACGTCTGATAAATGTGACTTCATAAAAACAAGCGTTGCACATGGAAAATAATACCATAAACAAAATCAAAAGATGTTTGTTTCCACAAACATACACAAGAAACATATCAGCGGACAGCTCAGGGAAGAGGAAATGAGTGGCTGGAGGAGACAAGGGTGAAAAGACTTAAGTTTTCACTTCCTCAGTATGTTTACATTTTTTTTCCATATGCATATTACATGCTGAAAATGAATAAAGTAGTAAAATAAAAGTTAAAGTCTACTCATACATATACATACTTCTATACGCATACACACAAGGAGCTGCTGACAATGATTATCCCTAAAGAGGAAGACTTAGATTTTCTTGGGTATCCTTATGCACTGTTTGAACTTTTTACAATGAGAACATATTAATTTTATAATCCAATCTTATTTTATAATAAAAATACAGTTGTTGAAAGTGTATAACCTGATCCTGAAATTCTACCTCAAGGACTTGATACTACATTGGAGAACTGCAGACATATTTTCTAGGAGGTCCTTTGCTAAGCGTAATGGCTAAAACTTGGAGACTACTTAAATTTTTCCTATTACTAGAGAATTAGTTAACTGGATATATATTTACATGCATACATATAATGTAATGTCTGCAATAATTAAAACTGATGATTTAGAGCTATATTTACTGACATGGAAAGATGCATAATATTCTTTAATGAAAAAATATAAGATCATAGTAGATTTCACTAATCTATACTTATAGTTATCCGGAAAGATAAGTAATTGTCTCCTAGTAATAGAGTTAGGGCTTTTAATTTCTGTAGACATTTCTGAACTATGAATTTTTTACAATGAATATGTATCATTTTTATAATCAGAAAAAAAGCTATTTTCTTTTTTAAAAAATAAGAACTATCTTGAATAGCATGGAATAAAAAAATAAATAAAGGCATCTACAGGTTTAGCTTCAGTAATACAGCCAACGTGGAACCAAAGATGGAAGCGAAGTTTTTCATTGCGTGGCCCTGAATGATAGGGCTAGCTATTAAAGTACCAAAACATTCTGGATAAAACCTACAAAGTATGTTACAATTTAAGCTCTGGTGTCCAAAAATCTTTAGCTGAGTTTTTCTTGTGTTTAAAATATTTTACTTAACCCAGGCATTTCATCATCTCCCTTGCCCTCTGTGTGGTGTATGGTACTGCCTACCACTTCTTCTAGAAACACTTTCTCCCTGGTTGTTATGATTCTACTACAAGGTCCTGGTTTTCCTCCAAGCTGCTGCGCACAGCCAATAAGCTATACACTGTACAATTCCTGTTGCACAATGGGGTGACCCTGAGTTTTCTCCTCCTTCTCAGAACTCAACTTGGCCTCCTGGATAGAAATCTCTTTCTCTACTCTCCATCCTAGGTCCTCCACTCACTCTACATACTCTCCCTAGGCAATTTCAAGGCCACTCAGAGCTATTACTTCAAGTACCTGGTAACTCCCAAGTCTATCTCTATCCAGATCCCTCTCTTGAGCACTAGATTCACGTATCTCCCTAATGGACATTTCTTCTTAGATGTTTAACAAGTACCTAAAATTCAATATATCAAAACTCAATTCATCATCTTCCCCCCTCAGATTTGCTCCTCTTCCTGTTTTGGCTTATCTGTGTGAATGGCAATATCCTGCTGCTCAAGCCAGAAACCGAGGAATTATTCTTGGTTCTTCTCACTTATTTCTCTCTCACATCCACTAAATCAACAAGTCCTATTGATTGTTCATTCTCATACTCTCTTGTCACTTCCCTAATTCAAGCTACCAGCATCTCTCACTGGATTACTATTACAGTCTCCTAAACCTGGTTACCTACGGCAATTCTGATTTGTGCTGCTGAGCAATCTTTTTAAATGATAAATCTGAACTTGTTACTACCTGTTAAAAATCCTACAAATGGTCCCCACTGCCTTCAGAATAAAGTGAAGTCCATAACACGATTTACAAGACCCCACTTACTTCTCCAACTTTATTTTTTATACCTCTCACCCGACCTGTTACTCCTCTCTAAGATCTGGCACTGAAATTCTTTCAATTCTCTCACCATACTATCTTCCCTTCATATCTTTGTAAATGCTACTCGTGGTGGCTCCAAAGGGTACTGGGGAGAGCTTTAGCCTCCCCCCACACACAACACACAAGCTCCCAAAATTACCTTAAATAAACAATTTAAGTTAAAACTTGCTTACTACACACCATCCAACCCCTACTGCACTTCTTTTTCAGCCAGAGTGCACTCTTTCCTATACAAAGAAATTCTGGAGTCAGATGCTATCCCTCTAGCCTGCACTATAACTCCCAACCCCCACTCACTTTTATTTACCTCCCATTCACTTGTGTAGCTTCTAATTATCTTTCAAGTCACAACTGAAATATCATCCTTGAGCCCCCAAGAGCAGATTAGGTACCCCCATGGCAACTTATACTTTTCCCTATCGCAGCCCTATCCCACTATATTATAACTACCTGTTTACTTGCCTGTGCCCCTCAAAAGTCTGTAAGTTCCCTAAGGACTTAGACCATGGTGTGTTCACTGCTCAATCACCTATTTCTGGCAGAGAACCTGGCATATTACAGACATTTGGTAAATAGCTATCAAATAAATTGTAAATACACAAATTTACCAAAACAAAACGTACAGCTAGAGAGAAACCATAATGAAATGTCAAATATTTAAATTATTTAATTTTACATATAAAAGAATCTTCAATGTTAAGTCAGCATTGGAAAACAAATTACACGCGTGCCTTATTTTTGCTTGACATTTTCTCGGCAACTGTATATAAACTGAATTTTTGCAAACTGACTCACATGATAAATACGCTAGGAGAGCTCATATACTTAAAAGGATTCTTTCATAAAGTGAAAAATACTTCAAACAAATTTGTCTATTCTATACGAGCTTAAATTTTCATATGACTTATTGGCTTTCCTTAGAACAGAAGTGATATAAAAATAATTTTTCAATTGTTACCTCCTCTTTCCCCCAAAATATGACTTGTTTACTATAAACCATAATACCACTGGTGGACGAGTTTTGGTTTTTTAAATCCCTTTAGTTCTCTAGACAGCCTATAAATTTAGGTGTATAGAAACACCCAGAGTAGACCTTGCATCACGATGTAACAAATTCCTCTCCTCGGGATGATTATTTGTTACAATTCATAGACTATAATAAAGTTATAGATTTTAAAGAGCTTGTCTAGAGAGATGGGTAACTGAGTCAACCCTGAGTAGTAATTAACCTAAATCATTATTTATTCACATTACAAAAGTAAACTTCAAATATGAAACAACCATGGAGTTTAAACAAAATTAAACGCCAACTCTGGTTCAGAGACCAATTAATATTTTCCTTAAGTTTAGAAATATAAGTTTGATCCCCACTTAAACTGATTCATTTACAAGATATATTTCAGAAAACACTTTACTCTTTGTAGTGGCTCAATTTTCAAATACCTGGGCCTTCGACTTGGTTCAGCCAATTAACAAAGTTTGCCTTTGGCTTTTTGTTTTGTTCAGTTATCAATACAGCCAGCTCATCAAACTTTGCTTCTGTGGGTATTTTCCCAAGGCACTGCTTTTCCATTCTCCTATAATAGGCTCAAGTTTTTAATTTTAGCAAATTTAAAAGAAAGACTTTCAAATATGAATTTCAGATACACCAAAAATAAAAAAGTATTAAATACCTGTCAACATTTGGCAATGTGCCAGAAACTGAGGGGAACACAATTACTGCTCTAGAGGAAATCTATAGTATCTAACTCATAAACATTCACCAGAAAGACCCAAAGGACATATAAACATTAACCACATATACACTGAAGTAGTTACATAATATACCCATGAAGGACTAACTACATTTTGTGGGGTGATGAGTGAAGAGGGACTTACTGCAGTTGTATGTTAAGATAAAGTAGTTAGGATTTCTGAAGCTAAATGTTACAAGCTATTTCAGCTGAGGGAAAAAATTTCCAGTACAAGATGCTCCCTGAGAAAAAGTTCAGAATGGTGGTCTAATCTGATGGAGGAGGAGCAGTTGTATTAATCCACATTTCAGAATCACTGTGATAGACTAGAATGTAAAAACTGTCCCAGAAATAAGGTAGGCTAGTCAGGTCTTGTAGACAAAGGACAAAGATCTTGGTCCTAAACCAAAGTCAAGGAAAAGCCACTCAAAAGTGGTTCTCAGCTGCTTTGAAAAAGTCTGGCAGTTTCTCAAAAAGGTAAATATAAAATTACCATATGACCCAGCAATTCCATACCTCAGTATATGCCCAAGAGACCTGAAAACATATACCCACATAACAACTCACACACGAATGTTCATAATAGCATTATTCATAATATCCAAAAAGTAGAAAAAACCCAAATGTCCACCAACTGATGAATGGATAAACAAAATGTGGTATATCCATACAATGCAATATTATTCAACCATAAAAAGGAATGAAATACTGATAAATGAACAACATGGATGACCCTTGAAAACATTATGTTAAGTAAAAGACAGACAAGAAAATGGTACATATATTCTATGCAGAAATAGAAGTATAATGATGTACACATGAAGTTTATACAATGTTACAAACCAATGTTACTGCAATAAACAAAAAATTTAAAAAAAATAAAAAATAAATGAAAAGGGTACATATTGTGTAATTCCATTTATATGAAATGTCCTGAATAGGCAAATCCATAGAGATAGAAAGTAAAGCAGTGGTTGCCAGGAGCTGAGAATAGGGGAAATGCAGAGTGACTGCTAACGGGTATGTGGTTTCTTTTTGGGGTAATAAAAATGTTCTGGAATTAGACAGTGGTGATGGATTCACAGCCCTGTGAATATACTAAAAACCAGGGAACCGTACACTTTAAAAGGGTAAATTTTATGGTATGTAACATATCTCAATTTTAAAAAGGGGTTTCTTAGCATTTTTTCTGCCATAACACATCTGAAGGACATGATAAAACTCCATCAGCAAAGGCAGCTTACTACAGCAGGGACTGGTTTTGTGACTTTGACAATAACCATACTAAAGAATCTTGAGAATCACGATACTAAAGGGTCTTCGAGTATTAAGACCAAAATAACAGGTGAAAGGCACTTTTCAGTGACAACATCAAGAATTGCCTTGAGGTGACAAGAGATATCTAAAGACAAAAAACATCATAGTAGTTTCTAAGTAACAAAGAGATGACCAAGGCCTACCTAAACTGGTGTGAAGGAAAGGATTTACAAATTGTTCTGAAGAAGGAAAGGACAGTACAATTTTCATTCTCTAGCGGCAGCTAAGAACAGAAAAAGAATAAAGAGAAAATGAGGATTGGATTCAAAAATAAAAGGCACTATAACAAAGATGACACCAGCTACAGGGAATAATATATATTTATCAACACTGATTTGGCATATACAGTTCCGAACTTACATATGGATCACATTTCAAATGTTTGTAAATCATAATTCTGAACACATGTGTCCAGAGAAATATTTTTTAAAAAAGTAGTTAAGTTTTCAAATGGCCTGCAATAATTTATAATAATTTGTCATTATTTCTATTTTCCTAGCTGAAATCCAGTATGCCAGAAGCCATCTCCCTACCTCCCATCTCTTCACACATCACCGAGTCCCAACAAGAGAAATTCCCCCTCCAATCTGTTGCCACCACCATCTCAGCAGCATAGAAAATTCTGGCTCCCTACTCCTCATAGAGGTGAGGCCAAAGCAGAATCATCTGCTATCCAGAGCTGTAATCAAAATGGACTTCTGCCATGGCAGTTTTATATATGAGAGAGATTCTTAAGTTAGGGAGTTGGATTTCAGACACTGCTTGTATTCTGATTCGCCAACATTCTCGTGATGGAAAACTGCCACAAACAATTAAGGTGTTCAGAGCATGCTGATAAATTTATCCCCACTGTTAAATAGCGGAGACCCCATCATGTCCAGTGGGTACAAAGGAACATTTGTAGTACACATACATAGTACTACACATACAGCAGGAGCTCACAAAGGCTTGCAAGGGAAAAATGGGGAGAGGAAAGGCGTGGGAAGAAAAAATTCAAACCCACAACATTTGCTGAGAATACACAATAAAAAGCACTCCTCTTTGCCCTATTCCTCTTGAAATGCCCTTTCTGATGAGATCTTCCCCGTCTTCTAAGAGTCCAACAAAATGTTGCCAACTTTGAGGTTTTTCCTGAAAACCCTAAGCAGTTGGGAGCTTTCATCTCTATATTCCAATAGCACCTCCTATTAATTATTATAGTGCGTATTAAATTGCTACAGTTTATTTACATGACTGTTTCCCCAGTAGATCGCTCCTCAAATAATGGAATATTTTATTCATCTTTGCATTCCCAATACCTTGGACAGTGCTTGGTACATAGAAAGGCCCAATAAACACTCGTTGAACGAGCGAGTGAATGGATTTCTTCAAATGTTGGAAGAAACAGTAGAAGTAATACTCAAATGAACAAATCCCAAACAAATTAATTTAATTTGCCAGTCTGGCTACTAAGAAAATGGGATCTAAACATGAAACCTCAAAGTGACCTAAACAGAACAGTGAATCTGAATGCACTAAATATCTAAAGCAGATAAATACATCTGCAAGTAGATAAGAAGTGCACAGTAAATATTCTGCATGTTCCTTTCCACCGCATTTTTTAAAGGTTACAAGGAATACTCCTTATGCGGATACAAAATCCCCAGTGATGGGGATTATTACTTGTTGTATTTGGCAATTTCTGACATCTAAAAAAATATTTAAAATCAAATTGAACCTAGATACAGCGTTCAGCAATATCCAGAAGAAAAACTATTAGATTCTTTTGGGGGAAATACAGGGTTCCAACCAAGTTCTGATCACAGCTAAGCAACTAAAACCGAATTAAGGCTCCAGTGTAGATTGAATCATGAGTCCCGTGTGCTAGCCACCAAATGAATGGTTCACAGGAGCGGGAGCAGGCACTAACCATAAATCCCAACATCTTAAGAGACAAGTATGAAAGAATGCTAAGGTGGTATGTGTAAGACATGTTAGGTAAAGTAGCTGATAAGTCTTTGGGAGTTACCTAACTTCTTTCTGGCAGTTGATGAGAACCCATGTTAAAGCATGAGACTAAAAAATATGGAAGTGTACCACTGTCTAAAGTAAAACTTTCATTTTAGCAGTTAATTTTGCAAAAGTATTACATTTTATATTCATAATTTTTACTTCCTCAAATCATAATAGCAGAAAAGACCCTAAAAATATGAACTCAAACACCCTAATCCTACAAATAAGGAAACCAAGGTTACAAGGCAAATGACTCATCCAAGGTCATACTGGTAATCAGAGGCAGAGTCCAAACTCAAACTCAGGTCTCCAGTCTCCCCAACTTAGAGCTCTTTCCATTAGATGAAGAACTTTCATATCTTAACACGCCTTATTAGAGTTTGGTCCTACACACACACACATACGTATATGTATGTGTGTACATTTGTAGACATACACATAAATGTATGTATGTATAGACACACCCACATATCTACATACTTCTGCAGCACTTGAAAAACCAGGGCCATTTAGAAACGTACTAAACAAGTATAACAGTTAAGTGAAAAGACTTGTACTGTGATAAGGCATTCATGTTTTCTGAATGATCCACTAAAACCCAAATCTCCATGCCTATGTTTATATTTATTTTAATATATTAATTATATGAAGCATAATGGTTAAGAGTACGGGCTGTGGAGTAAGAAACTTGCTTGTAATCCTCCAACTCCAGCTCTGACATTTAATTAGTCCTGTAACCATGGACAAATTTACTTAACCTTCCTAAGCCTCAGTTTCCTCACCTGTAAAACTGAAAAACAGAACTGACTTGATATGGTACTTGTAATGATTAAATAGATGATGAATGCAAAGGGCTTTGCCCAGGACCTAGTACCTACTCAATAGTTTAGCTATTATCAGTATCACTGCCTACTAATCTCTATATTTTCTACCAAAGTGCCCCAACTAAAGTTTCCTATATATCTAACACATATACACAATCCCAATTATATATTATCTGTTCTTTTAAACATAGAGTATAGCAGACTAAGAATTCTATTCAAGAAAACTTCCACTTTTTTTTTCTTTTGGAGATCAAACTCTTACCCCAAATTAATTTTTAAATTCTACAAATGTCTAGTGCCTATAATGAAAGAGTTTAGAATTTAAAAACACAAGTTGTTTTCTGTCTTCTCACACTTTTCCATTCTTTCTAACAATATGAATTTGGTTGTCTAAATTCTGCAAAGAGGAAATGCAATTGACTCAGAAAGAAAAGGAAGCCCCCTGCCGCCCACTATGTATCCTTTTAGTGTTCAGACACAAAGGACACTCTCTATCTCATTTCTGATGATACTGAAAGCAAATTATTTCCAAGAGTTATTGTGCATTTATTTTTTAACTATTAGAATCTGAAATTAACAAGATCACAAAAGGCTTTTTTTCCACGTATGTAAACATATCTCAAATAAAGTATTTCCCCCCTTCCCACATTCCTTAAAATGCTGAGTTTATCATAAGTGTCTAGCAGGATAATATTACTAATTAAGTCAAAGAAATGACCTTCCAAACAATTTTATTTTCTAAAACTTAATAATTTAAGAAGCTAACTCCTCTAGTCCAAATTCTTTTACTAATTATTCATGTTCTATGACGCTTGCTGGACAACTGAGAGGATAAAACATTTACATACATTCATTTTAACAAATATGTCTAAACAAAACTTATTTCATGTTACTGTAAATCTCAGGATCCTGTTGGAAGGTGTTACTGTCTGGCTTCCTAGAGTACCCCGAAATTTCAGCCGCAGAATATATAACTTAATTTGAAAGTAAATCAATACTAGAAACAAATTATTTGATCATCATCTTTTTATAAAAGATTAAACACCCACAAATTTTATTTTACCAGGACTAAAATGCATTCAATTACATTTCACTGACATAAGATCAAAAGAACCTCATAAATACAATGCTATCTTTTACCAGAGCAAGGTTATAAGAAAGAAGCCAAACCGAAAAATATTCCCTCTGGAAAATAAAAACTGTTTTAAGTAATTTTAAAACTCTCCTGACATTTGATCCATTTTAAAAAAAGTTCATCCTATAAACAAAATCATTAAAGGTTGCTGGAAAACAAGTCCCAAGAATTACAAATAAAAAACTATTTTTTTCCAAAATGCAATGCTACTTTTCGGCTATCACAGATGACTAAGAAATGTTCCCATACTATACATTTAGTTATTTTTAAATTGCATAATTCTTGTAAAATTATTCTTAGCCTAAATTAAGACCTGACCATGAGGTATATAATGTAGTTAAAAGTACCACTTGCCAATATACAATATTATAGCTTTTATACAACATTATAGCTTTTAAATAAAATATAAAATCAAAGTTAATAAAATTTGCATATTTATTAGCTTAAATTGGTAATTTATGAAAACAGAACTGGCTTCTCTTAGAAAGATTAAAAATAATTTAAAGTCACCAGAATTTTATAAAACAGACAACAGACTGGTCAAATGTACTACAATGTCTCACCTCATGGACGTGGGGATTTTATGAATATGCCCAAAATTACATAATATTGGGGGATGGGAAGATGGTTTAAGGCTTTTGAAAAATATTGTATGGGAAGTCAAGGATAATTTTTAAATATATATGTTATTACAGAGTAATACTTCACGACAAATATAATTAAACAACAGAGTCAACAGTATTTCCAGACGCTGATTTCTCAAATGTCACCAGACAATCTATTCCACTAAAAAGTACTTTTAAATACACGCAACACCCAGGGTATCAAGTTTTCAAATCCCTACCTTTTGCAGATAGCTGTACTGCTTTACTGCTGCATATAAGCAATGAAATGCACATTCCAAATTAATTAGAATTACCATCTCCCTCTTGGAGCCCATTTTAAGTTATTTTAGAAAAGTATCTCAGTAAATCTAAGAAAAACGTTGACTAAATATACACTTCCTTTCCCAATATCCAGAAAACTAAAGTATTTATAAATATGGCTTCCCCCGCCAAGTAACTTACTACAGCTTTATGAATGGTTTCATCTCTTTAATGCTAATATAGTTCTCAACATACACTCCTACATAACTGGAAAACATAAGCAATTATTTTAAACGTTAAACAGCAGCTAACCAAACTAACAGTGATGTTCAAGTAAAGCTACTTTGTTTATAATAAAATCTAAAGATTACATAATAACCTTTGACATCATCTTTCCAGCAATTTTCTATAGTGTCAAAGACAACAGAGGCAACACCCGTTTTTCACAAGAGGAAAACAAGGAGTTAATTAAATATATTTTCTCCTCAACTAAGAATTGCCTCCTCTTTTGTCAATATTACAAGACACTCATCTACTGACAAAGGAAAAATGAACACTTCACTTGCCCGTTTAAGAAACTAAACTGGGAGCATTACCAGCCACAGACTTAATCAAGTTATTTCTAGGGAAGAATATCTAAAGCAAAGAGACTATTTAGAGTTCACTGCCAGCTGCTAAATTTCGGGGGAACAGCCTGAACAAGATAACCCCTATTTGTCACTCGCCTTTTTCCCCACCACCCACCCTGCACCAAAGCCCCATTGTTCTATGTAAAACTCACAGCTAATGATATCTAAACAGCAATCGCTACACTCATATTGCAGACGATCACTACGAGGAACTCTTCAGAACCACATTTACTTGCTGCTTTCTTTCCCCCAAGTAAAATCCAAATTTGGTAATAAATCAATCACAAACTGGTGACGGAAAGGATCACAGCTTCCCTTCCAGACTGATGGATGTCACTCCAGAGAGGGCTGAGGAAATCCCCATGTTACCATAATAAATTGACCCCCCAAAATCATCTAAACTGACGTTTTATAACGAATTTTTAAAAACATCTAGTACCGAAACCCTTGAAAAGTATACAGCCCGTAAGGTAGAGGCTCCTTTTCCCTATGAGCCACCAAAGTAGAACAGAGACAGCAGCACGCAGGGTTTCGTGCGGGTTTGGATCCCTCGTACACTTCCTCCCCAAACCTGCCAGGCGGGCACAGACGCGGGTGTCGAGGAAGTGGGTGACCGGCACTCCGGCGCCCCGCTCTCCCTCCGGGCTACCTGCCTCAGCCTGCGGGAGCGCCGCCCAGCGCGGACACCGGCACAGACACAAACACTCACCCATCCTTCCTCTTGGCTTTGTAGACGTGACCATAAGTGCCTCGGCCAACTTTGCAGCCCTCGTATTCAAACAGGTCCTCGACCCGCTCCCGCTCGCTGCTCAGCTTCACTTTAAAGTCATAGTCCATTGTCACAGCCTCCGAGGCCGGGGAGCTGGGTCGGGGGGTCGGGGGGCCGGGATGGGGACCGTGGACGCAACGGCAGCCGCAGCCCCCGGGAACCCGCCCGCTCTACACCCGGCGGCCGCAGCACCAACCCGACTGATGCGGCAAGCGCAGGAGGAGGCCCCGCGAGAGCGCCGGGGACATCCAGGGGGGCAGCGGGGCAGAGGCCGGCCGGGGGGAGGAAGGGGAGGTTCCCCCGGGCGAAGGAGAGCGGAGGGACGAGGGCTGGGGGTGGGGAGCGGGTGTCTCTGCCCTTGTCCCCGCGGGCTCCCGGGGCGCCGGCTCTCCTGCTCCCTCCTGCCGCGCGTTGTGCTCCCGCTGCGAGGAGCGGCGGGGCGGCCACGGCGGGCTCTGCTCCTCTCACGCTCGCACTCACGCCTCACCCTCTCTCACACACACACGCTCACACTCACTCACTCTCTCACTCTCCCATACACTCAAACAGAAAGGCAGTGCGGCACAACAGCCGGTACCTCCTCAGAGAGACCAGGAGGGAGGGGAGTCGCGGAACACGGCCGCGGCTGTCGCAAAAACGTCGCGAAGGCTCAGGCTGCCTCCGGCACTCCCTCCAGCCCGTTCCGCGGTAGCTGTCCGCCCTCGCCGGCGCCGGCACCCAGAGGACCGTGTGGAGAGAGCCAGATACCTAGTGCCCGAAGCTGCCGCCAAACGCACCACGTGGACCGTCCCGACGGTGGCCAGAGCCCCAGACTACAATGCCCAGAATGCACCGGCCTCCGCTGCTGCCGCCCCTTCTAGACTCCACCCCTCCCAGTGGTGATATGGGGAGCGTTGCATAATGGGATTAGTAGTCCAAGGTGAGATTAGTTTCAATCACTTAGGGGAAAAATTATTTTTTTACAGCGATATCGCTAGAGTCTGATTTGGACCATAACCTTAACCAAAGAAATTCACGTGTGAGGAAGGCTAGTTTGTATTAGAATCCCATTTTGTGCCACTGCCGAACTCCAGATTTTAAAGGGTATTATCATTATGCAAAAAAAGTCTATGAATTTGTAAACAGCTCACAGACTATCGGTTGGTACAGTGTTCTTGTTCACAGTCCGATCAGGGCTGCACAATAATATCATCTTACTGACGCACATTACAAACATCTATAAAAAGGAATCAATGACGAGTGTCCACGCTCCTGCTAAATAGTGTTACTCTTGTGACAGATGACCATCCGAAATCTTCCCATCCATTCAGAGGGGACATTATTTTGAGTACAGGCACCACTGCCTGTAAGACCAGCAGTTTTTAGCCATGATTACAGCAATGCCTCTAAATCCATGGAAGCTAATTTGTTAATAATTTTAAAGTAGGAAAGGTGTCAGCTGGAGGGATCCAGATATCTTGATAATAATCCCTCATTTTGTCTTATCTCTCTTATTTACATATCTATTTTTTGTTTTTCGATTTTATATTTGTATTTATTTTACATTTCCCCATTGCTGCCGTTTCCACTAAGGCTCCCCACTCCCAAAAGGACATATAATCTCTTCCACTTTTAAACTCCCATACCACTTCTTTTTCACCTTTCCTGCAGTGTTTATCAAATTGTGTTTTGTCTTTTATTTCCTCTCCCTTGCTAGATTATAAATTCCTATAGGAAGTCATATTTGCATCTTTCGTAACACCTAGTATCTTGCCTTAATTGTGGTGCACAGTAAACAATTGTTGAATTAATAAGTAAGCATGTTTATGTCAAAAATATCCATGTGCGGGGGCTGGCCCCATGGCGTAGTGGTTAAGTTTGGCGCATTCCAGTTCAGCAGTTCAGTTGGCAGGCTCGGCTCCCAGGCGCCGACCTACCCCACTCCTTGTGGCTGTGACCCACATGTAAAGTAGAGGAAAACTGGCACAGATGTTAGCTCAGTGCTAACCTTCCTCAAGCAAAACATGAGAAAAATTGGCAACCGATGTTAGCTCAGGACTAATCTTCCTCAGCAAAAAATAAAAATATCCATGTATAGATGATGATGATGATGATACCATTTTATGAAACATCCTTGAAAGGACTCTTTTCTTATATAAGTTTCCTTGGAGAAAATAGTGACTTCACCACTGGTTTAAATGAAGTTGTTTGTACCTAGTACATTAAATATTATTTAGCGGTTAGTACACTGACTGGTTAGGTGGGCCTGGGTTCAAATCCTGCTTTGCCATTTATTAGCAGTGTGTCCTTGGACCCTCAGTTTCTTTCTATACAAAATGGAGATATAAAAGGCCCCAGCTTAGAGTAAGTGCACAACAAAGGCAAGCTTTCATCAAGGGGATGTGATGTGGTTCTATTCAATGATGTAAATTGGGTGATTCTCTAGCAGAACAGTTCCTTTGCTTGGTTAAAGAATTAAATTTTTTCCTAAATATGGATTTAGAATAGACTCTTCCTGGAAAAAATATTTTGTGTTTCTTGAGGGATGTCTTTTTTTTTTTTTTTTTTTTGTGAGGAACACTGGCTCTGAGCTAACATCCACTGCCAATCCTCCTCTTTTTTTTTTTTTTCTGCTGAGGAAGACTGGCCCTGGGCTAACATCCGTGCCCATCTTCCTCCACTTTATGTGGGACGTCACCACAGCATGGCCTGACAAGCAGTGTATCGGTGCGCACCCGGGATCCGAACCCTGGGCCGCCAGCAGAGGAGCGCACACACTTAACCGCTACGCCACGGGCCAGCCCCTCAATCCTCCTCTTTTTGCTGAGGAAGATTAGCCCTGAGCTAATATCTGTACCCATCTTCCCCTATTTTATATGTGGGACGCCACCATAGCATGACCTGACCAGCAGTACCTAGGTCCATGCCCGGGATCCAAACTCGTGAACCCAGGCCACCAAAGCAGAGCATGTGAACTTAACCACTATGCCACCAGGCTGGCCCCATGAGGGATATGTCTTTTCTCCAAGTATTTACTCATAGATCTTGAGAAATGAAACCACCACACTGGAGGAAAGCTTGTGAAGAAGCCTGGAACTGGGCTTAGCCCTGCACTGGGGGTGTCCCCACCCCCATCTCCTGCACCACCTGCATATGATATTCCCGAACACTGAAGGTCCCAAACTTCTTAAAATGTACTTTTGACTACTGTTTTGACTGAATTCATTTTGTGGATGCCGGTAAGAATTCTCCCTGAAGAACTTGAGTGTTCCTTTTTTTTTTAAATAAAGATTGCATATACTTAAGATGTACAACATGATGCTTTGATACACATATACATGGTGAAATGATTATTATAGTCAAGCTAATTAACAGTGTTCTTACTGTCAGTAATCCTGGGGCAGGAAAGGAAGCTGGCCTTTGGGGAAGAGAAAAGCCTGCTTTTCTCTCTGAAGCTAGGGTGAGAGTTAGGAGTCTGAACTCCAGGTTGGGGGAATATGGTGGTGTAAGGTAAGCTGGCCCCTTAACACAGCGTCAGGATGGGGAGCTAAGAAAGAGATAGCCACTAGGGCCTCTTACACAGGAGCTACCTTGTATTTCAGTCATTTATTTTATGCACTTGAAAAAAATATGTCCTTTAATAACTGAGTCTCTGACTTATCTCTGTATCTCCTACAGTGCCCAGCACATAGTTTGCATAATTATAATTAGAATGTTTAATTGGATCGATTTCTATAAAGATTGAAATGGACCTTAATACTAATAAAGGGGGGGTGGTGCAGTCATTTTAAAACATTTAACATCTTGCCTCAGTCTTGCCTCTGAAATGTACTTTTTACAGCGTGCAAAAGCATTTAGTGCTTCGTGATATACTAATGGAAAAGCCCATGTGGGTCTTCTCAGAGCTGATCACTTCCTGTCTCTACAACTTTTAATTCATTTTTCGTAGTATCAAAGCATGCTTTAAACAGAAAGTATCTAACCTCCCATTCAGCAGGTGGAATATTCATCATCTTTATCATCAGAAAGCACATATTAAGCAACTGCATTCGAGTACAATGTTAGACACAAGAAAGAGCAAGTTAGGTCAATAACACTCCAGCCTTTTTTAATTGTTCAAAACAAATATTGATGCAAAAAGTTTCCCAACTAACTCTATAAGCATGCAGAATACAATTTAGAACTTAAAAACAACCAGAACCAAAAAACACTTTCAAAAATAACTTTCTTTTCTCTACTTCATCATGTGAATCTCATTTGTGCTTATAGACTCGTTTCCTCCACACAACTAGAAACAAGACCACTAATAGTTGCTGAATTTTATGTCAAGCAACACCTGTCATTAGAGAAGAATTGACTCTGTTTCTCAAGTTCAGTGCTAAAAATCCCAGGAAGGGCTCTAGTCCAGCTGAGTCAGGGGCCCATCCTGGGCCAATGAAGTGTGGCCACGGGGGCAGGGTCATATAAAAATATGAGAGCTGCTTCATTCAGAGAGATGTGGAAGATGAGGGTAGGGAGCCCGCAGGAGAAAGGAGAAAGCTCTAAGAACTAAGAAGGAAATAAAACAGGGCAATGCGATGGAAAGTGGGACCAAGAGGGGATTACTTTAGATTGGGTGGATGGCCAAGGACTCTGAGGTGATTATGCTTAAGCTGAGATGTAAATAATGAGGAGCAAAACCTGCTAAGGTGAGGCAGCAGAGTGGTCCAGGTCGATCAGATGGACAGCAAGTGGAAAGGCCTTAAGCCAGGAACCAAGGAGCAGAGAGAAGGCTTGGGTGATAGAACTGTCATGAGTAAAGGAGGAAGTTGTGTGGGATGAAGACAAAGAGGTAGGCAGGGACCAGATTATATAGGGTCTTTTAGACCATACTAAGGGGCTTGGATTTTATTTTTAGGGCAATAGAAGGCCACTGGAAGGTTGTAAGGAGGGAGTGACCAGATGTGATTTATGCTTTAAAAAGAATATCCTGGGTGTTGTGTTAAGAATGGATTGTAGGAGAAGATTGAGAGACAGAGAGAGAGAGAGAGCGAGAAAGAGAGAGATGGGACTTGCTGATCAGTTGGATGGAAAGGAAGGACTCAAGATAACTCTTGAGGATGTTACCACTTACTGAGATGAGGAAGACTTCGAGAAGAACAAGTTTAGGAGAAAAAAGTAAGAGCTCCATTTTGGACATATCAAACATGAGATGTCTCAGAAGTCTAAGTGGACATATCTAGTGGGCAGGTGGATATGGGAGTCTAAAGCTCAAAAGAAAGATCAGAGCTGGAGATAAAAATTTGGAAATCACCGGCCATAAGAATTGAGTAGATCACCTGCAAAGTGTGTTACAGTGAGAAAAGCACAGATCCCTGAGCACCTCCAACATTCAAGCGCTGAGTAGACGAGGAGCCAGAAAGGGAGACTGAGAGGAGGAAGCCAGAGGGTTATTTGGGAAATCAGGGAGTATGACATCACAAAGGCCAAGGGAAGAACATGCTTTGAAAAGGAGGGAATGGTCAATAGTGTTGAATGCTGCCAAGAAGTCAAGCAAGATAAAGATTGTAGTGTTTAATATATCACAGTGTTTCTCAACCTCTTTTAAAATTGTCACTCTCCCTAAGGAACATTTTTAGACATTTTTTTCCTAATTGTCTGCCCCTATGAAATGTTAATGAAGATTTATCGTGTATCTGTTTATGTACTGTGGCACTTTGGAGGGCCACAAGCCATTGTAATATCTAAGTCATTGTATTTTTTTTTTTTTGGCCCCTTAAGAACCAACTTTTGCCCCCTTATGGGCAATATTGCCCCATTGAGAATGCATGATTTATCAATGAACAGGTGATTTTTAACCTAACGAGAGTGGTTTTCCTGGTGAGTGGGGGTCGAAGCCAATAAGCATTGGATTGAAGTGTAAGTTTGAGGTAAGGAAATGGAACACTGAGTGTAGATGAACTTACAGCAAAATGTTTAAGAAAACTGATTCTGTAGGCACACAGTCTGGCTTCTGTACCCCAACCTGCTCTTTAACTAACAGGGCAAGCCCTTTTACTTCTTTGTGCCTCGGTTCCCTCATCTGTAAAATTGGAATAATAGTAGTAACTACCTCATAAGGTTGTTGTGATAGTTAAGGGAGTTAATAACATATGTAAAGTATTTAGAATTGTGCCTAGCATATGTAAGTGTTCTGTGTATGTTAGCTATTATTATTTTCATTCACGATGTTAGCCATGAAGGGGAGATGAGATAGGGCCTACAGCATCAGGGCTATCACTGGAAGTGAACATGGGATTGAGCTTTAATTGTCAGGAGAGACTGGAGGTAATTTCATTGCTGATTAGATGGAAGCAGTTGTAAGGGGGATATTGAGGATAATAGATAGCAAGAGAAAATGGACCAGAGCTTAGGTGGAAGTGTTGTGCTTGAGCATCTCTTCTGTGGTTCACAGGTGGGAAGGAGAAAAGGATAAGAATTATCACAATCAACCCCAAAACATAGTAGTGTAAAATAACAATTTATTATTTCTCACCGTTCTATAGGTTGGCTGGGCTCAGCTGAGTGGTTCTGCTGGTCTCACCTGAGGTTACTCATATGGCTGCAGGCAGTTGCTAGACTGGGGCTGGAGGATCTAAGATGACTTCATCTACATGTCTCTACCCTTGGAACTGGCTCTTAACTGGGCCTTTCCACATGGTCTTTTCCCATTCAGCAGTCAAGTTCAAACTTCCTTATGTTGTGTGGGTGTGCTCTAAAAGGGCAAAGGTGAAAGCTGTAAGGTCTCTCGAGGCCTGGGCTCTGGAACTCACACAACATCACTTCCACCACATCCTGTTGGTCAAAGCAAAGACCAGCCCAGATTCAAAGCGTGGGCAAGTAGACTCTACTTCTTGATAGTAGTAAGTACAAAATATCGTGGCCTTGTTTTTCAGTCTACCCAGGCATGGATACATATGAATCTGTAGATCTGGTGAAAGTTGAAGCAGTTCCTTTCCAGATGGCTTTGGTTTCTCTATAAGATAAAAGAATAGTTCACCTGCTGTGAATGACGAGCCAGAGATGGAAGAAGAGAAAGCAATGATTGCATATCTGAAAAGACTGCAGGTTTAAAACAGTCTTTGGGCAGAATGAGAGAGATAACTGGCAGGATATCATTGTAGGACTTCTAGCCAATGTCGAGGGCCCATTTGCAGGTGCGGCCAAGCATTTATATCAGTATCCATCTGCCCTGTTGTGAGAGTTTCATCACCAGCACTCAACAGCCCAGGTGGAGGCCGGTCAAAAACAGATGTTGGATTCATCTGGGATTAGGGCCTTGCCAGCTGGGCATGATGAAAAGAAGATGAGGCGAGGTAGGTTAGGATTACTGGCAACAGAGTAGTTAAAATGACAGACCATGACATTTTAGCTGGGTAAGGAGGAAAATGAGGACAGGATTTCCCCCTTTTGTATCATAACACTAGCTTGAAATTTTTTAATTTAATTTTTTGCAAGATAGTTTAAAAAATAAACACACACCCTATTTCTTCTTTAATATCTGTGTGTGGTAGCAAGACCCTTCCATGAAATACATACTGAGTAAAACAGCACAAACCATAATGTAAGTAACAAGTTAAGAATGATTTCTTCTTTTCTTAGCTATTAGATTCCCATCACTGTGACTGATAAGGGCATCCTGAACTGAAAATCTCTCATATTTGTTGCTGATGAGTTCTGCTCTTGTGTTCTATAAGTATTAAGGAGAATTTACCTCTTTAAATTGATATACAGTATTATAATCTTGTCCTTTTTTCCTCTATTGGACGCTTTTTTGTGTGTGAGGAAGATCAGCCCTGAGCTAACATCCGATGCCAATCCTCCTTTTTTGCTGAGGAAGACTGGCCCTGAGCTAACATCCGTGCCCATCTTCCTCTACTTTATATGGGACGCCACCACAGCATGGTTTAACAAGCGGTGCGTCGGTGCACGCCCGGGATCCGAACCGGTGAACCCCGGGCCGCTATAGCGGAGCGCGCGTACTTAACCGCTTGCACCACCGTGCCAGCCCTATTGGGCACTTTTCTTGAATAACCATATTACTTTCTATTTTTCAGTTCAAAATGTTTTCCTATACAACAGTGTAGCAAGTACTCTATAGGAACACAGTTTAGTTTCATGTTCAGTTTTTCGAGCCCTAATATATTACTCTGGCTTCTCATTCCAATGTGTTTCACTTTCCAGCTAGCTGGACTATGTTACTCAGGCCCAATCACCAGAAAAGCCAAGTCTTTTCTGGCTGGTTCCTGTACACACATGGATATCCTGTGAGCCACACAGCTCTCTATTGCACATAAACATGGTTAAGTCACCTCTGCAACCACAGGATACTTGATACCCGAGGCTATTTGTTTTTATGCAACTCCATGCCCAGAACCTCTGGAACTTTTTCTCCCTGAGTAGCCCTTCCTCCCTATTGGCCAAGGTCAAGTTCCATCAGATATTGTCCTGCTCCCTCTGAAACCCTACATCCTGTTTAAATTTTAAGGTGTTGTTTTATTTACATCATCCTCTGCTCAAAAATCTTCAAGGACCAAACGTGACCTTTCATTGCCTACAGCATAAAGGACAAACTCCTTCATTTACTATTCCAGGCTCTGTATATACTTTAGCCTGACTTATGAAAATACTTTAAGGCAGCTTGCAATAGAAACGTTAGAATTAGGTTAAAATAATTAACTCCATATAGCTAAATTTTTCACAATCTGAGCTCTTCTGTATCTCTAGTATACCTCCTAGCCATTTTCTCATAAGCTGCTTCCTAGCCAATAAAAGAGATTCTCAACCTTAGGTGTCCATTGGAAATACCTGGGGAATCCTCCCAGCAATTCTGGTGTAATTGATCTGGGCTACAGCTGGGCATTGGGATTTTTAAAGCTCCCTGATGATTCTAATGAGCATTCGAGGTTGAGAACCACTACGTTAGAACAAGTTTATTGATTCTCCCTAAAACATTCATCACTCCACTCCTTTCCCCATCAACACTCCCATTTTCTTCTTATCTAAACCCTACCCACTCTTTGAGATCCAACTCAGGTCCTACTGGGATCTTTCCTTAGCACCCAATGCCAATACACTCCCATAGCAATACCTTGTTTACGCTTATTTGGCACTTGGCATAAACTTCTTTTACCTTTGTGTGTTTACCCTTTCTCTTCAACAGGATTCTAAGGTGTAGAAGGACAGGGACTGTTTTTTAATTTTATTTATTTATTTTTTCCCCCAAAGCCCCAGTAGATAGTTGTATGTCATAGCTGCACATCCTTCTAGTTGCTGTATGTGGGACACGGCCTCAGCATGGCCGGAGAAGCGGTGCATCGGTGCGCACCCGGGATCCGAACCCGGGCTGCCAGCAGCAGAGCACGCGCACTTAACCGCTAAGCCACGGGGCTGGCCCTGGGACTGTTTTTTAATAGCTCTTTTTATCCCCAGAACTTGACACAAGGCCTTTCACATTGTGTACCATTGTGTGTTTTATGGGAGGTGGTGATGATGATGTAGCAAATGCCAATTCAGTCCTTTGACCATATCCCTTCAGATTTCTTCATCTCTTTGTGAGGTTACTACCCTTAGGCTACTGGAACCCCTTTTAACATACAATGCTTAAGTATTTGGGATTAAGCCCCCCCCCTTAATTTAATGACTATGGGCACAAGTATGAATAATCCAGCTCTCATGGCCTCTGACTAGGACAACACTGGGATGACCTGCACTGTCTCCTGTGTCCCCTCTGAATTTAGGTCAAAGTTGATTTTGCATCCTTATTTAGGCTCCTTCCCTTCCCAGTTCCACACCCCCACTCCCTTACTAGTTTTTCCTGGGAACACTTCCTTAATAAATCATTTTCACATGAGTTGTTGTCTAAGGTTCTGCCATTTTGGGGGGCGAGTGGGGGGAGGACCCAACCTAAGACAGATGATAATAATATGATAATAGTAATAGCAGCTATTATTTATTGACTATTTCCCATGAGCAAGGCATTAACTCATTGAATCCTCAGAATTAGGTAGATACTGTGATTACCCTCATTTTACAGATTAGAAAATTGAGGCATACAGAGATTAAGTAATTTGCCCAAGGTCACACAGATAACAAAAGAAGGAACTGAAAAAAGAAAAGGATGAACCTATAGGGCAAGGAAAATAGGGGATCAAATCAAAAAATAAATTAATTTCAACCAAATTACCACTTAAACTTTGTGGGCTAGTTAGAAACTAAACCACCATGTATACTTTTTTTTTGATGACATTAATTCTGAATTCTGATAAGCAATTTACAAACTTTCAAACACAATTTGTAGATTAGAAAATTCATTTCTAAATAACTGTCAGAAAATCCTCCTCTTTTACTCCTCTACCTCCTCCTCACTCCCCCCACAATACTTTCGTTATAGTACACACATCTGATTTCAGGAAGTAAAACTCACATTTGGACAATTAATAATTTAGATCCACTACAGATTGGATGTGTATTGTTGGACTAGCCTGGGAACTACCATGCATGTTTTCTCTCTAGAATATGCATTCTAAATTATAAACGATGCTTATTGAAATGAGTTTCCAGCACTTCCAGCTTTATGTTCTTGTCTCCTATTTTCCCTATTCCCAATTCTCTTCCAGATATGACATTTTTCGTATTTAAAAAAGGCAATTTTCAACAGGGCATTTGTGGACCGTTTCTACACAGGAGTCATTCGCTCTCTGCTCCACTCTAATCCTTAATTCACCTGACAGTATTTACTGAGCTCCTGTTTATGCTGTGCCCTGCTGGCTGCTATGAAAACAGCTGGGATGCTGTCTGGAATATGGTGGGTACTCATGTTTATTTCCTTTTCCACTAACATTGACCTTGTTATGAACTTGTCCATTTCTGTTCTGATGTCTCCTCTAGTAAAATAGATATGCTTTAATCTTGCACTCCTTAGCCAAGGCTGTCTTTTTATAAGTCTGAATAGAATCTCATAACTTTTCACCTTTATTTAATGTATATGGGGCAGAGACAATTATCTATGGGGGCTGAAAACCAGGAAAGGTGAGGGGTTTCCGGATGTTACCTAAAGCTATTTGAGATTCACAGGACTCCTCTGTGGGTCATGCTTCCAGGGATATTCGTGATCATCAAAATAGAAAGTTAGCTTAGGTCAACTTTTTAATAATGTTAAATGTCAGTTTATGTCATAAATAGGGGAGATATTGCACTTATCTATCTTTTTCAATCATTTATTCAATATTATTATATGCCTACCACAGATACTGAGGTAGGCCCTGCAAATATCTAGAGGAATAAGGCTGGAGGCCTGCCCATGGACATCGTAGCTTAGTCCAGTGGTTCTCAAACCTAACTACACATCAGAATAATCTGGGGGTGTTTTTGGAAAAAAAATAAAATCACTGATGCCCAGGCCCCATATTAGACCAATTAAATCTGAATGTTTTGGCAATCAGGCCCCTGCATCAAAAGTTTTTAATCACTCCTTAGAGGATTCTAATACGTAGCTGGAATTGAGAACCACTGTGCTAGTGGACGTTAAGGGGTGCCATCCTGAAAGACTTAAAAAATGAAGATATAGTGCTCTGTGTCATAAACCTATTTAATTAGCCAGTTTCACCGCTGCAGAAACTTGATAGATCACGATGTATGATGGAGGACCACCGCTAACTTAACCAAGTATTGACCCCACTGCAACTGCTTTGCCAGATTTGGTAGTATATTAATGCAGCCTTGGGTACTTGTATGCAGCTATTGATCTGACAATGTGTTCTTTTCTACATTCACCAGGAAGGAGGATCAGAAGCAGTTTGCATCCATATCGCATGGACATAGTATACCCTTGCCCCAGGGCAACGTTAATTATCCTGCTCTCTGTCATAATATAGTCCAAAGGGACCTGGACAACCTGGACATCCAGCATAACATTACATTGGTCTGCTACATTGATGACACCATGTTAATTGGACCTTAGGAGCAAGAAATGGCAAGTACTCTGCATGCCTTGGTAAGATATATTTGCTCCAGAAGGTGAGAGATAAAGCCTACAAAGATTCAGGGGCCTGTCACATCAGTGAAATTTTTAGGGGTCCAGGCATGCTGAAACATCCTCTCCAAAGTACAGGGCAAGTTATTGGACCTTGCATTCCTACCACCAAGAAAAAAGCACAGTGCTTAGTAGGCCTCTTTGGGTTTGGGAGGCAACATATTCACTATACTGGGAATACATTTATTGGGTGACTTGGAAAGCTGCTGCTTTTTAGTGAGGCCCAGGGTAATAAAGGGCCGTGTAGTAGGTACATCATGTGGTACAAGCAGTCCTGCAACTTGGGCCATATGAGCCAGCAGATCCTGTGGTACTAGAGGTATCTGTTATAGAGAAAAATGCCTTGTCGTGCTTCTGGCAAGCCCCAATAGGTGAGTCATAGCACAGACTCCAGGGTTCTGGAGCAAGGCCACGCCATCTGCAAAAGAGAACTATTCACCATTTGAAAAACAGCTCCTGTCATGCTACTGGGCCCTGGTAGAAACTGAGCATCTAAAAGGGACATCGAGTGACCATGAGACACCAAGTGATCATAAGTTGGATTCTGCCAGACTCACTATGTCAGAAGGTCAGGTGGTCCAGCCCCAATCCACTGTAAGCCATTCCATACATCTGGGATTAAGTTCAAGCAGAGAGCACAAGTGAGCTGCACAAACAGGTGGCTGAGACCCCCATGTCTGAGACCTACCACTGTGTGCCAATGCCTCTCTCGCAATGCATATCTATGGCCTCAGGGGGTTCCCTGTGACCAGTCGACAAAGAAGGAAAAACCTAAGCTTGGTTCATGGATGGGTCATGTTGGTATGGATGCAAGCTGAAAACATCTGCTACTGCACTCTTGCCCCACCCAGGGGTGGCTCTGAAAGAGAGTGGTGAAGGGAAATCCTCCCCGTTGGCAGAGCTTCAGGCAACGCACTTAGTCATACACTTTGTTTGGAGACAGAAGTGTCCACGGTAAGGGTATACTCTACAGTGACAAATGTTAGGCTGGCTTGTTTGTCAGGAGTCTGGAAGAAGAAAGATTGGCAAAGGCTGGAGAAGAGGCAGGTGGATGGATCTATGATGGATCCATGGGCACATAGTGTAAAGATCTTTTATAGCACATACTGCCCATTAGAGAGTGTCCACTGCAGAAGAGGCACTAACCAACCAAGTAGACAGGATGACTAGGCCAGCAGATGTCTATCAGCCTATGTCAGTGGCCACCCAAGTTCTTGCACAATGGGCTCGTGGATGGAGTAGCTATGGTGGCAGAGATGGAGGCTATGCATGGGCCCAGCAGTTTGGGCTCTCTATCCAAAGCTGATAGAACTACTGCTGCTCCTTAAAAGTCTGAGCTGTCAGCAGCAGAGACCAACGCTGAGCTTTTAAGGAGGCCAGATAGCTACTGGGTGGCAAGGTGATTACACTGGGCCTTTATGACCTGGAAGGAGTAACATTTCATCCTGACTGGGTTTGACATGTATTCTGAGGATGGGTTTGTTTTTCCTGCCCACAGTGCTTCAGCCAGTACCACTATCCAAGGACTCATAGACTGTCTGATATTCTGACATGGGATCTCATATGACACTGCCTCAGACCAAAGGACTTACTTCACAGCAAGAGGGTGTGGTGGTGGGCACTTGACCAGAGGCTCCACTGGTCAAACCACATACCACACTGCTCAGAAGCTCAGATTGACAGGGTGGACCAATGGCCCATTGAAAGCATAGCTGAGGCTCCAGCTTGGAAATGACACCTTGTGAGGTTGGAGCATTATCCTTCATAATGCAATATAATCCCTAAATCAATGGCGATAATATGGTTCTGTGTCCCTATTCTAGAAGGTAGAATGCATGGGTCCAGAAGTCAAGGGATAAAAGTAGGAGTGGCTCACTCACCATCATTTCCAGTGATCCAGTTGGAGACTTTGTATTTCCTGTCCCTGCAACTTTAGGCTCTGGTAGCCTATAGATCCTAATACTCAGACATGGGATACTTCCATCAGAGGACCCTGTAAGAGTCCCACTAAACTTAAAGCTATGGCTGCTCTCTGGTCACTTTGGGCTCCTATTGCCAGAAGGCTGACAAGCAAATCATCAGAAGGAGGTGGGGCTGCTGCTGCATAACAGAGGCAGAAAGGAATATGGTTGGCACTCAGGAGGTCCACTGGGGGCATTCCTTGGTATTTCCACACCTGTTTGTAACTATAAACGGGCAAGTACAGCAACTACAGCCTGATAAGAGCATGATAACCAGGATCTCAAAGCCCTCGGGGATGAGTGCCTGGGTCAGTCCATCAGTCAAGCCACCTACACTAGCAGAAGTGATAGTTGAAGTGGAGGGGAATCTAGAAAGGGTGGTGGAGGAGGGAGATAATGAGTATCAGCTATGGCCTTGGGACCTGCTGTAGCGGTAGGGACTTGTAGTTCATCCCATTACCCTCCTCTTATAAAATTTCCCAGAAATTGTGATTATTAAGAATTCTGGAGAAATTGTGCTTGGATGGAGTAACTTAACGCGAAAAGCAAGTGATGTAAACATTACAAAGGGTGGACTATAGTGAATTCTGTTTGTGCCCTGCCCAAATCCACTTTATAAGCTAGTGCATCTATAGTCCAGCTGCTGTGAGTGTTGGATAACAATTCCAGATGCCACCTTCTCTAGAGAATTGTCCTTGGCCAAAACAGGAGCCACCTCACCAATGAGGCTATGAGGCTATGCTGCCCTCCTCTCCCTGCGGACCTCATTCCAATGGCATTGAGTGCAAAAAGCTGACTTTCTTGGTTAACACTTGCTGGTGAATTTTGTGGGATTAGCTGAGGCTAATGCTTATTTCCTTGTTTTCCTGGCCAATCCTGCTTCCTTCACTCCTCTTCTTTAGAGAGCATTCCCCTAATAAATCACTTGAACAAGAATCCTTGTCTCAGGCCCCATTTCTGGAGAACCTGACCCAAGACAACGTCTGGCCTAATTGGATAGGTGAGATTGATGAGAACAGTGTGGATACTTTGGATTTCCTTGGTCAACAGCCACTCTTCCCTTCTTCTAGTGTGCCCTCTTGTATAAAGGCTGGCAAACTAATGATGTTACCCAGACTTTCTGGCAACCACAGTTCTGGACGCAAATTAGATTCTGCTAGTTAAATATATTCACCAAGATGTGGAAAATGGAACCAAAGGAGAGGCCATATTTCTACCCACTTTGGGGTGTTTTTCTGATGGTAAGCAAGATTATGGAAGGGTGAGGATTTTCTGCAGTGGTGATTCAGCACCCAGTTACCAGCTTTGATGGTGTTAAGAGGTATTGATGGCTGTGGTGGCAGAGGTTTTCTGATGTTGGCTTTCAGATCACTGTATTGCAGCAGCCGATGCAGTACATTCTTGAATTCAGGACTTCCAGTGGCAACCTCAGAGGTGGTAGCTCTCCTCTCAGGTCAGTCCTGTAAGAATGTGGGAGTCAGTCTGAAGCTCAGCCTACAGCCCTCTCCTTTATCCACTGCAGGATTTTGTAGGTGTCGAATTCTCTGTAATAAATACCTTTCTGCTTTAAAAATGTAGAGTGATTTTTGTATCGTGCCTTGAACCCTGGCTGATTCAAAGGAAATTCTTTAGCTGCAAGAACCCCAGTAAAAGAACCCAATTAAAGAGAAAGAATGATGTGAAAACACAGAAGACTCTCACAGACTCACTTGTTAGCAAAATAACTGAGCCTCTTGGGACCTAGAAAGCTCTTTGTTTCTTTTCTAATTACTTATCTCCTTGCCTATGGCCTCCACCTGAGACGTCTTAGCCTTTTAGTCTATATGACCTTTCAGTTCTTTTACTCACAGTTAACCAACAAACTCTCCATGACATAATTCCAAATTCCCAGAAAATCTGGGATATGCACCTTGTTTAAATAGCTGTGGCCAGAGAGGTAGGGGTCACATGGTCTAGGGCTGCTCCTTCCAAGCAGTGGGCAGGTTCCCTGACAGGAAATGATGGACATCTTTAGAACATAGAAGATCAAGTCCTCCATTTCCCTGGGTTCATGCTTCTATCTGGAGGAATTTCTGATAGAGTAAAACTCTATGCTACTGATGTAGGGAGTGATTTAGTTTGCTAGGGCTGCCATAACAAAATACCACAGACTGAGTGGCTTAAACACAGAAATTTATTTCTCACAGTTCTGGAGAAATAAATTTGATCAGCTGGAGCAGATCAAGCTGTTGGCAGGTTTGGTTTCTTCTGAAGCCTCTCTCCCTGGCTTGCAGATGGCTGCCTTCTTGCTGTGCCTGTAAATGGCCTTTGCTCTGTGCACCTGCATCCTTGGTGTCTCTGTGTGTGTCCAAATTTCCTCTTTTTGTAAGGACACTGGTCAGATTGGATTAGAACCCACCCTAATGGCCTCATTTTAACTTAACACTTTAAAGGCCCTATCTCCAAGTTAAGTCACATTCTGAGACACTGAGGGTTAGGGTTTCAAAATATAAATTGGGGGGAGTAGACCCAATTCAGCCCATAACAGGGGATGTCCTTGAAAGTGGTTTTTATACGCAGAAAAAGACTATTCAGAAGTTTCTCTTTAGAAGTGAAGTGCTGCCACATGCTACAACATGGATGACCCTTGAAAACAGTAGCTAAGTGAAAGAAGCCAGGCACAAAAGGACAAATATTGTATGATTCCATTTATATGAAATAGGCAAATTCATAGAGACAGAAAGTGTATTAGTGATTACGAGGAGCTGGGGTTAGGATGGGAAGGAATGGGGCGACTGCTGATGGGTGTGAGGTTTCTTTTTGGGGTGATGAAAATGTTCCAAAATTAGATTGTGGTGATGGCTGCACAACCCTGTGAATACACTAAAAACCACTGAATGGGTAGACTAAAAAACACCTTAAATGGGTGAATTTTACGGTGTGTGCATTACAGCTCAATCAAGCTGTTTTAAGTTGTCCATCTACCCCCTACTACACTGGTAGCTCATCACGACTACATCTGTTATTACCCAGACGCTCAGCACAATGGCGGGGATAGAGGAGCTCCTCGCCATCGTTAAGGCAGGAGTGAATGAATGAACAAACGAATGAAAAGAGGTGAGCAGGTGAGCACTGTGCAATGATTAAGTCTCCTGGATGGCAGGGATGGCAGGAAGGGAGCCTACACCCCCCTGGGCGGAGTCCTAGTCAAGGGCTTAACTAAGGGTGAGGTGAGTTTGGTAAGCATCACATCTCAGAAATAAAACCAGAGACGTGACTGTGGGGAGTTTCAAAATGCATTCCTAGCGGGAAGGTGAAGAAACACTAATAAAAGCACTTCAGGATTGATCAGGGTTTGTAATTTCTAGGTCTCCAACAGCAATAAGGGAAAGAGCTGGCTGGTTAGCTACGTGATACCCGGGCAGTAAAGAGAAAGGAACAGATTTCCGGGCCAGGCTCGGCAAACAAGCGACACCAGAGCGCAGAGTAGGTGCTGGTACTTCCCAAGAGTGGAAAGCAGGCTGTACCCCGGGGACTCGGCGCTCGAGAAGGCGGCCTGTGACGACCAGCCCCGGGCGCCAGCGCTGAGGGGGCGGAACGCGGAACGCCAGCATCCTGGATCCCGCCGGACGCCGTTTGCAGTCGCACCGGCGTCTCCTGTCGCCCGAGGGGGCGGCCTGGCCGTAGGGGAAGAGAGGCTGGGGCCTGCCGTTCCTCCTCCATAGCCTCCCTTCCAGCTGGACCATCCCAAACTGCAGCACGGGCTTCCGGCTTCTCTCAGCAGACAATTAGAGGGCGCAGCGGCCTCCGCAGGCGCTGAGTCAAGCCCCTGCCGCCTCCGGGTCACAGCCGCTAGGACCCGAGAGGACAGCAGCGCCGCACACTCTTCCCGGCGGGAGGAGGACGGCCCCGTCCCGGCGAGGTGAGCTCGCGGGACAGCTCGGGGCCTCGCCACCACTTCCGGGAGACGCCGAGGAAAGCCGGCCATCCTTGAGGAGGGTGGGGGGGCGGGGTCCCTCATCTCTTCTCCGATTGGTTAGTGCTCTCCCAACGCGCTGCGCTCACTGGTGATTGGTTCAGATCTACCGTCTGTCAGCTGCTCCCTGTGGGAATCTAGGTCGTTAGGGGAAGCGTTACTCCCGGCTCGCTTGGGAAGAGGTTGGTTGGGCCCCTGAGCCCAGTTTGTTTATTGTAGTGGGGACTCCACCCCGGCGCGAGCTTCCGTCGCAACGGCCAGGAAAGGAACCAGTAGCTGGTCGGAGGGCGGGGGTGGCAAGAAAGTGAGGGTTTAGAAGTAGACCGGAGCCACCTAACCCTGGCGTACCCGAATGGGGGCGGGATAGGAGGGCAGGCCGTGAGACGGGAGTTGTAGTCCCGGGAGCAGTGATGGGGGAGCGGGAAAGGCCTGGTTTCTGTTGTGGGAGAAAAGGGCCTTGCGGGAGTTTTTCATGACCTAATTGTCTGGGGATCTAATTTTCTAGGTGAGTGTCCAACAAAATCCACTGGAGGTTTTGCTTTGACTTTGCAGCAGGGTTGGGAGACTGCTGGCCGTCCCTAGCCTTCAGAGAGACAACCTAATGAGTAATTCAACTCTCTTTTATTGCTCCAGATGGGCAGCTTTCAAAAAACACAAACAATTGAAGGATGGATTGTGCAAAAATTAAAAGCATGTTGAAAGGAAAATAAGGTATTCATTTTGATTTAATTGTATAAGAAAATTACTTTTGAGAAGCTCTTAAAGTTCAATTCAAAAATATTTTGAATAATATCAGGGTAGCCTGATTTTATGATAGGTTTCAAATTTTTAAATTGTTTAATACAAAAATCATGCTCCTGCTGTATCTACCAAATATGCTTTTTGCTAATCATGGTCTAGTCCTGACTATTCTGAAAATGGAAAGAAATCTTGAGTTTTTAATAATGTTAATTCGCATTTAATTGGATCGTGTAACTAGATCTTTCCTTAAAAAATGACATAATAATCACTGTAAAAAAAATTCTTGAGTTTGTAATTTAATGTTGGAATACACGTGAAATTGAATAGGTGCTTACTCATGCAATAGTTTAGACCTGTAGGCTAATGTAACTTTATATTTAAAGTAGTTTGCTTATTAAACACTGAGTCAGAGTTGCAGCGGTTGCTTCATTGGCAATCTAGTCATTTGATCCTCCAGCCACTATTAAGTCATGTGCTATATTACACACACCCTTTAGTGACATTCCAGAAATCGTCGAAGAATAGTTTATTTCATCCACAGAACACCCAAATTAACTCTTAAAGATAGGCGTGGGTCCTACCCTGGAAAATTCTGACCTAGATTGGGAATGAGATCTGGGCATCTGTATTTTTAAAAATTTCCTCAAGTGAGTTTGACATGTATTCCCAGTTGAGAACTGTTTAATGACTTACTAAATAGATATGTTTAAGAAATTCTAAAATATTTATGAAACTAATAATTTTCTCCCTTGATTTCCTTATAGTTTAAAAGTAAGCTTTTCAGGAATGACATTTAAGTATAATCCAAAACTAATTTTATTTTGGGAAAAATATCCTTGCTGGAAATAAACGTAATTGATACCCTCCTAATAGCCTTTTGCTTATTAAGTAAAGAACATGCCTAATTTAAGCTTAAAATTTGTATGCTAACATGAAGTACCCAGATATTTGAAACATCAGTGAGGGCTCTTAGACCAACTTTACCGGAGAGTCAAAGAGGTAAAAAATGAGATAATCACTTTGGTATTCAGGTATGAGAAATGTGTAGTGAAACCAAATCCAGTCTGACTCAAATGATGGCTTTAGGCAAAGAAGTAGGTCCAACTGTGTTCTATCTCCTAGAAGCTGTTTTTCATTTTATTTGTGAGTTCTTCACAACAAGATTTGGCATATGAAATATTTGAATAGGGAACAAAATTTAAAAATGAAAATAAAAAAACTATAAGTTAAAAACATGAAGCCATGTATAGTCCATGACTAACACCTTGACTTTTGTATATACTGTTTGAACAGAAAGCCAGGAATCTCAGTATGAATCAGTCTCCATCTAGATCAGATGATGGTGAAGAAACCTCATCTCAAGACCCTAATCTTCGTGAAAATGAGAGAAGATGGCAGCAAGAGCGTCTCCACAGAGAAGAAGCCTATTATCATTTTATTAATGAACTCAGTGATGAAGATTATCGGCTAATGAGAGACCATAATCTTTTAGGCACCCCAGGTAACAGATGGGTAAAAAAGGAGACATTTTTTTCATCGTTATAAGGAGGAATTTCAAAATAAGGAGAGTTTTTTCCCCCCTTCTTCCCTCTCCCAAAATATAGTGTACTGTTTTTGTAAATGTAAGAACTTTTTAACATAACAAAATAGAAAATCACTGGCTTATATTTTATAAGTAGGTAAGAATATTGGATATAGGGCACTGCTATACAAATGCCAAACTAACAGGTTAGTACACATAAAAATGTCAAATATATACATATATGGTCCTATTTCTCTTAAGTAATATTTATGCAAATAAAATATTATTATTTAAAAACCAATTCTAACTCATTTGAGATGTTACAGTTTATTTCTTTTCTTTTTTTTTTTGTGAGGAAGGTCAGCACTGAGCTAACATCCATGCTAATCCTCCTCTTTTTGCTGAGGAAGACCGGCTCTGAGCTAACATCCACTGCCAATCCTCCTCTTTTTTTTTCCCCAAAGCCCCAGTAGATAGTTCTATGTCATAGTTGCACATCCTTCTAGTTGCTGTATGTGGGACGCGGCCTCAGCATGACCGGAGAAGCGGTACGTCGGTGCACGCCCGGGATCCGAACCCAGGCCGCCAGCAGCAGAGCGCAAGCGCTTAACCACTAAGCCACAGGGCTGGCCCTACAGTTTATTTCTTTAGCTGAATTAATAACTCCCAAAAAGTCCAATGTGCTCCATAAATTTTTTACAAATTCATTTCGCAAATGAACTAATTGAACTGGTACGTTTGTGTATATTGCATATTTGCATACTGTATATTGATGACCCATATAATGAACTATTGAGGTAAAATTCAGGTAAATAAAGATTTGAAGTTTTCTCTAGAAATACTCCCTTAATTTATTTTTAACTGACAAAAATCCACAGAATTATAGCTTATAGGTTCCTAAGTATATCAACTGAGAGCACTTTATTAATTATTCAAATTACATCTTATTTTAATTTTAATAAAACATTAATAAGTGAAACACAACCAAAATGATGTGTATTTGCATCAATTAAATATATATTTAACTGTCTTCAATTTACAGAACATGAAAACAATAGAATATCTTGTACAGATTGCTAAAGATTAGTCTTAACCCTTCATGAGTTCTCATAAAACTTAGTAATTTAAAATTTTTAATTTCAGTGAACAATTTTTCATTGTTTTAGGAGAAATAACATCACAAGAACTACAACAGCGGTTAGATGGAGTCAAGGAACAACTGGCATCTCAGCCTGACTTGAGTAATGGGACAAATACCAGAGGTACTGTGGACTCCTTTCCATAAGGAACAGGTTTTACTGGAGCAATTGCAGAAATGAACTTAATGGATCTTGTACAATATGTTTGTTTTTTAGTGTTTTCCAGTTTTAACGTGATGCTCATTCAGATAGTATTTACGTCTTATACACAAAGCAGTATAGTTAGGTGACGTAGGACAGGGATTGAATACAAAGATGTCTTACAGATTGCCTTCAGGGAGCTCATATATATGAATTAGTATACAATTAAGTTAATTACTAGCTTAGTTCTTTTTAATCTTAGAACGTACACACTACTTTTTTATTAGTAATGTAACTAAACTTAGCTTTTAAAAATTTATACAGAGCAATACAGAAAGACTGAGTCAGAAAACTCAGTGTTTCTGTTGCTTTGGTTTGTTGTTTTTGTGTTTGTTTTGTCATGTTATTGAACAAACACTAAGTCATAATATAAGAAGTTCTTATAAAAAACAAAGTGCTTATTTGGCCAGCCCAGTGGCCTAGAGGTTAAGTTCACACGTTCCACTTCAGGTGGCCTGGGCTTCACCGGTTCGGATCCTGGGCGCTGACCTACTCACCGCTCATCAAGCAATGCTGAGGCAGCATCCCACATAGAAAAACTAGAAGGACCTACAACTAGGGTATACAACTATGTACTGGGGCTTTGGGGAGAAAAAAGAAGAGGAAGATTGGCAACAGATGTTAGCTCAGGGCCAATCTTCCTCAAAAAAAAAAAGTGCTTGTAAAAAAAACAATCAAACTAAACAGAAATATATCGAGTTAAAAGTAAAGCCAACTTTAATGTCTTCTTACCAGTTCCATTTCCTTCCCCAGAGGTATTCATCTTAGTAGTTTCACTTATTATCTCAAGATTGTTGTATTAATTAGAGCAAAGACTATTAAAAACCCCAAAATGCAATGGCCTAATAAGATAGAAGTTTATTTCTGTTTCATGTTCATGGTCCAGGGAAGATAGGCAAACTTTGCTCCATAAATCCTCCTGGCAGCAGCAGAGTGGTTCTAGAATTGTGCTGTCCAGTGAGTAGCTACTAGCCACATGTGACTATTCAAATTTAAATAAAATTAAATGAAATTTAAAATTAAGTTCCTCAGTCATATTAGCCACATTCAAGTGCTTAATGGTCACATGTGGCTAGTGGCTTCTGTACTGGACAGTACAGATACAGAACATCTCCACTATTGCAGCAAGTTTTATTGGACACTGCTGCTCCAGGGTATTGTTTGCATGATCAAGCTAAGTCACAGCCACAGCTAGGTTCCAACTGACAGGTCCAGGGTCCAGAAGGAGGTCCAGGCACCAGCCTGAAAGTAAGATATATCACTTCCACTCCCATTCCATTGATGAGAACTTAGTCACATGGCCACACCCAACTGCCTGGCTGTCAACATGACCATTACAATGCATTTACTGTGGAAGAAGTCTAGGATAAATTTTGTTAGATAATTAGTGAACTCTTTCACACACACCATCACTACATGATTAATGTTTACTTGCCTTTTACTCATATCTCTTTTTAAATTAAAATGCAAATTGGATATTAACCAGTTTTCTTCTTTATGTTTAGATATGTAAGTTGTAATACTGATCCTTTGAATATGTTTTAATGGCAAATGTATTCATCACATGTAAAATAGCTTATATCTTTAGAATAAGGCTAAAGTTTCTGCTTATTTTGTTGATACCAGCAGCTGATTAACAGCTTTAACGTCAACATTTTAAAAAGTTTTCTATGAGACATTGCAGTAATGAAATGAAATCAAAGTAATCTCATTTAATAGCTGTTTTTGAGTAGAACACACTTTAAGGCTAAAATCTGTACAGTTAGTGTGTATTAGAATGCTTTTGATTGAATTTTGCACTTTATATAATCCACTGGTTAAAAATGGAAAACTTAAGCTTCCCACAGTAGCAGTATCATAGTCAAAGAAGTTTATCAGGGGCACATTTATTTCTAAATTGATTCATTCAACAATATTAATTGAGAGTCTGATTTGTACCAGATACTGTTGTAGAGATTGGGGATTTAACAGTGAATAAAATAATATAAAACTCTTTGTCTTCATGGAGCTTATGTTCTTAATCAACAGAAAATGTATTATGTTATATATAATGGCTAACATTTATTGAGTGCTTCCCATATGCCAGGTATTGTACTAAGCATTTTATATTCAGTATCTTATTTTATCCTCATGATAACCCTGTGACATTTATACTATTATTATCTCCAATTTGCAGATAAGGATATAGCCATAGAGAACTTAAGTAACATGCCTAAAGTTTCCCAGCTTCACATAAAGTCATAATGTGGTTGTAACATTGTATTCAGAAAGCCAGATTTCTTGAGATGTACATTTTTGGCAGTTCCTGAGAAATAGGATAAAATTCCTAAGGTTACAAAAATACCTAGTTGCAAAAATGTTGCTTGAGTTACCTTTACCAGAAGGATTCCACAAATTCAAGATGAATTATATAAGTTTTGCTACTGTATTTTATTGATATTGCCATATGAATAAAGCAATTTAAATGTATAATTTTGGTATTGGATATATTTCTCATCTGCCTTAAGATTTTGCCAAAAACAGGCATATAGAACACAAGAGTGACGTAGGTATGTATTATAATATGCTTATAGTGTACACCTTTCTTTTAGAAAGTTCAGTTTTTTGCCATTTTCATTCATTAAAATGCACAGATGTTCTTAAATATAATTTAATTTAATAAAAACTTTGTTTATCTTACAAGCTTTCAATAAAACTCTAAGGATAGTTTTAGGAATTGATCATAAGTTGATTTGGTTTGCTTTCCAGACTCAGAAGTCCCCAGAGAAAGTTCAAATGAAGATTCTCTGCTAGAGTGGTTGAACACCTTTCGTCGCACAGGAAATGCAACTCGAAGTGGACAAAATGGAAACCAAACTTGGAGGGCTGTGAGTCGAACAAACCCAAACAGTGGAGAGTTTCGGTTTAGTCTGGAAATCCACATAAATCATGAGAATAGAGGATTTGAAATTCATGGCGAAGATTATACGAGCATTCCACTTTCAGATATTAGCAGGGATCACACTACAAATAGGCAACAAAGATCAGCTAGTCCTGTGGCTAGGCGAACAAGAAGCCAAACCTCAGTGAATTTCAATGGTAGTAGTTCCAACATTCCAAGGACTAGGCTTGGTTCAAGGCGGCAGAATTCAGTAGAAGGATCTTTCTCAACACTGGGAAGATTAAGAAATGGAATTGGGGGAGCAGTTGGCATTCCTGGAACTAGTGCTCAACGTGCTAATTTAAGTAGTCACACAAACCAGTCAGGTGGTAGTGAACTCAGGCAAAGGGAGGGGCAACGATTTGGAGCAGCACATGTTCGGGAAAATGGGGCTAGAACTAATGTTACAGTGAGGAATACAAACCAAAGATTAGAGCCAATAAGATTACGGTCTACTTTCAATAGTCGAAGCCGTTCACCAATTCAGAGACAAAGTGGCACTGTTTATCATAATTCACAAAGGGAAAGTAGACCTTTACAGCAAACTGTTAGAAGGTCTGTTAGGAGGAGAGGTATAACTCGTGTCTTTTTAGAGCAAAATAGAGAGCACAGAGGTACGGCATATACTCCATTCTCTAACTCAAGACTTGTGTCCAGAATAACAGTAGAAGAAGGAGAAGAATCTAGCAGATCTTCAACTGCTGTACAACGACAGCCGACAATCACGCTGGACCTTCAAGTGAGAAGGATTCGTCCTGGAGAAAACAGAGATCGGGATAGTATTGCAAATAGAACTCGATCTAGAGTAGGGCTAGCAGAAAATACAGTCACTATTGAAAGCAATAGTGGGGGATTTCGCCGAACTATTTCTCATTTAGAGCGGTCAGGTATTCGAACCTACGTTAGTACCATAACAGTTCCTCTTCGTAGGATTTCTGAGAATGAGCTTGTTGAACCATCATCAGTGGCTCTTCGGTCAATTTTAAGGCAGATCATGACTGGATTTGGAGAATTGAGTTCTCTAATGGAGGCTGAATCCGAGTCAGAGAATCAGAGAAATGGTCTGTATTTACCAGAGATGCACTCAGAACTGAGTAATGTAGGTACAGTTAATGACATCAGCCAGCACAATGAAGGCTCCTCTCAAGACAGGCAGCCCCAAGAAGACAGCACTGAAATGCATGCTGAAAATGAGACCACCCAGCCTCATACCCAAAATAACAATAATAGAGGTGGCAGGCAGTCGCGAAATTCAAATAACTTAGTTGAAACTGGAACACTACCTATTCTTCGCCTTGCTCACTTCTTTTTACTAAATGAAGGTGATGACGATGATCGAATACGTGGTTTAACCAAAGAACAGATTGACAATCTTTCCACCCGGAACTATGAGCATAACAGTATCGACAGTGAACTAGGTAAAATCTGTAGTGTTTGTATCAGTGACTATGTAACTGGAAACAAGCTCAGGCAATTACCTTGCATGCATGAATTTCACATCCATTGTATTGACCGATGGCTCTCAGAGAATTGCACTTGTCCCGTCTGTCGGCAGCCTGTTTTAGGGTCCAGCATAGCAAACAATGGTTGAAGTGATGGATCCATTCAAATATCACATTTTAGTAGAGCTGAGTATTTAAGCATTCTTTTGTTGAGTTATTTGTGATGAACTAACCAGGATGAAAAGTAACAGATTACTATAGTTTGAACTATTTTTTGTGTGCTTTTTTAACTTGTTAAAAAGAAAATTTATATGAAATTTAAAATGCAAATGTTAAATTATCCAAAAATACAGAATAGTTAATATTGCTAGAACCAAATAACCTTTAAAATGTTTTTATTTTGGTAATTTTGTCATGCTAAGCACTTTTGTATCTGCACAATTCAGTAGGTTAAAAATCAATCTTTTTCTTAATAGTACAATAGACTTAGACTTTCAAGTTCCATAGGCTTAGTACTATGTCCAGACACTGGTGTCTAAATAAGTCTTTCATTAACTTTTTATTCTAAGGACAATATCTTTTCATGAAAGAGTGTTGGCTGAATGTTTGCTAAATGTATTTAAGTTACTTAAAATGTTAAATTTAATATGCAGCATACCATATATGTATATATAGATATATAATTTTAAGGTTAAAATATTCAGTCTAAAAACTACCAGTTTGGTTCTTATTTAAGCTTTTGGGCTATTACTGCATATGGCACAATGTTTAATATTTACAGGATCATCTCTGGGAGGAAGTGGATTAAGAGATTTAAAAATAGAGATAATTTACTGAAGTGTCTCTGACAATCTGACTTACTAGAGAGCAAGCAATATATAATACTAAACAAACATTTCTTCATTCAGGAATGGAACATGAACATTTTAGAACATATAGTTTATTTAACTTGAGTTCAGCCTTTTTGTGACTTTTTGAAAGTGCAAACAATTCTTTGAATTATATTATGTAAGGTCTACAATATGCATGGTTTCTCAAATTTAGTTCTAAAATCTAAAAAAGTCTATAAAGAATAAAAGGCATAGATAATATGTTAAGTTCACTTGGAGGCCAAAAAACTCCAAATAAAACAAAACAAAAAACCCTTAAGAGAATGTAGAATTTATATAAACACAAAGTATGCATTGAAGATCTATTTCTACCAATAAATATTAAAACAAATCTGTCTGTGAACTATTCTTTTCTATTGGTCCACTGTGGTTTATTCACTCAAAAAAATATAGTTCGCACCTACTACGTACCAGGCAGTGTTACTGGTGTCAAGGATTCAGCAGAGGACAAAGTCCCTATCTTCATGGGAAAGACATATTTGCTTTTAGAAATTGAAATCAATTGATAAAATAAATTACTTTTCTGACTTTCATGTTTGTGTATGAATATATGACACAGTTTTCCTCTGGGGATACTGTTTGGGCAAAATCATAGGAATAAATACCTCAAGGCCAGATTCTGTGAGATTTAGATGTATCTCAAGATTTAGTTTTTCTTTCTGATTAGTGATTGTATTCAATTCAATAGATAAGATGCATGCACAGGAATTGTTAGGGAGTGCATTTAACACCTGAAGTAAAAGGTTGTAGTAAAGGTTGTGACTTTGGAATAAATGATTTATGTAGGTCAGTTATGGCACATAGGACTGGGAAGTTTGATTTGACGGCTTTAAATACCAGACTAAGAAATTTTTACTTTACCTTACAGACTTGAGATGTCTCTTAATGAATTTTAGTGGTGAATGGTAAGATCATTTTTCATGTTTCAGGAAAATTAGTGTGGTGCAGTGTTCAGAACACAATGGAATGGAGAGAGATGGGAAGCAAAAATAAACTACTGTGATCATTTTTACTATCAATTATCATCATCAGTTATTATCTAACCTAGGGTGATGGCAGTGAAACTGGAAAGAAAGAGAAGGGTATATAAATGTTGGGGGAAAAAAAGTATTTGGCTTCTAGTTCAGTATGAAGAGGTGGGAGAGTCATCTATTCACAGATGGAGAATCACCTGAGTAGAGCAGGGAGTGCTGTTACAAGTTACAGGCTATGCCAATTTACATGTTTATCTTAAACAGCCTTATTAATATGTCTCACTCATTTCAGTGTTACCATTTGTCCCCAGTATGAGGAGAGACTAAATCTAGCGTGTATTGCTCATGGAATATTCCTCAGGAAGTTCTGCCTCCCCTGGTCTGATCAGTTAGGACAAGGAAGAGGAGAACAAAGAAAGGGGGAAATGAAAAAAAGGATAAAGAAAAAATCACATTGATTCTTTGTTTGACTTAGTCCTTTGCAAGACATGGTGGGACCAGCATGTGAAGAGATCCCAGACAGGCATTTGAAATAGAACTAGATTGTGTGCTATATGGAAATTTCCCTGAAACCAGCAGGAAAGCTTAATGAATTTTGTAAATTGGTATCCCAGTTGGGAACAAAGAAGTGTTTTCTTTAATATTTTCATTCATTTCCCAGTAAACAAGACTGATGACAAATACAAAGGCTCATTATCTATTTATAGCTTCTATTTAGCAATGATTGTACCCTTTGTGGTTCCAATATAGAAAGGAACAAATAGTTTAAAATTCTTCATTTGAATATTATGTTCCATGTCATGTCCTTAGAGCTTGTTCTTTATAGCGTGCCTGTCAGCTTCCCAGCTGCTTTCCCACGTATTATATCCTTTTACTCTGTTTTCTTGTATCCAAGATTTTTATAGTTTCAACTGGCATTGTTATGACCTGTATTTGATTATCTTTTATTCACTCTTACGTTATTTTCCTTTCAATATTTAACATGAATTCATAATTTCAACCTCCCAAGATCTCCTTGAAGTATTATTGCCACTTAACATAGCAGGTGGCCGAGTTTAGAGAGTCGATCACAGGACCATTTGCCTCCAGAGCTTGTGCTCTTCCCACTAAACTGCATTCTGGAAAAGCAGAAATGCCTTGGGAAGTTTTCAGTCTAACTTCTTCCTAAAGTTATTTTTCTAATTTTGTTGTATCATGTCTTTGTGATTACCTTAATTTCCATATGCAAATACATCCTTTCTGTCTCACAAATGAAAAGAACTGCTCCTGAAAGATACAAAACAATCTGTATTTTAAGGATGAATCCAGAAAAGAATGAGGCATCTGAAGATGCTGGGTTAAAGATCAGAGTTAATAAACTGAGTCTGAGGCATTTTCGTGAATACTACGCCCAGACAATTTACAATGAACGTCTAATCTTCCTGCATCTCTCCATTTGAATCATTTTCTGGACAGAGGAGGAAGAAATTGTGTAGAAATAGTACTCCATGTGAGGGGAGTAATTATTCCGTTTGCAGTGGCAGCAGGCTCATTTAGGGTCTCTCCCTCAATCTTGTGTAACGTTGGACATCAGAGAGCTGGGATATCTGTTAACACAGATGATTTCCCAGGAAGCCAGAGCCATCTATCATTGAGAAGGCCACAATGTTCCATGTTCCAAAGGACATGATTATGAGTGTCAGTGGTGATTGTTTCCTCAATCTCTAGAGACAGATTGTGAGTTCCTTTCAGTGAATATGAGTGTATTAGGCCCCGAATATATCTGCCCTTAATGATAATTGGGGATCCATAATTACTTTCAGCAAGTTTTTTTTGGTTTATTTTGAGCACTAAATCTCTGAAGACTCTGAGTTGACGCCTGTACTTTACTTTTCTCTCCTCTTTTTTTTAATAATCAGATTTCTTCTGGAAAATAGAAAACACTTTCAGATGTACTTTTCCTCTATTGTATTAATGTCTCATTTGAAGACAGAGTTACCTATTGGTTGCCCAGTATATATGCAGCCCTCCTTCTCACACATGTAATTGCAAAAATGCTCCTACTTATCTATAATCCAATATCTTCTGTGCAATTCCAAACATGTTCACATTCTTCCCAATGAGAGAGAATCCAAATTCACATATAGCTTCTGCATTGTGAAGTGACAGAATTTAGCCACTCTTTTTTTTTTTGTGTGAGATCAGCCCTGAGCTAACATCCGCCAATCCTCCTCCTTTTTTGCTGAGGAAGACGGCCCTGGGCTAACATCGGTGCCTATCTTCCTCCACTTTATATGGGACGCCGCCACAGCATGGCTTACCAAGCAGTGCGTCGGTGCGTGCCCAGGATCCGAACCAGCGAACCTCGGGTCGCCGCAGCGGAGCGCGCGCACTTAACCGCTTGCGCCACCGGGCCGACCCCTTAGCCACTCTTTTGAGTTAAGTTCTCTGGACGGTGTCCATTCCTCCATTACCTTGGATTTAATCAGGTTTTATTGCAACTCATCACCATCCAGCTTATGGGATAAATGATAAATGTAGCTTCTATCTACCTAATAGAGTGAAGTGGAATAAAGATCAAACTAAAAAGTCATTGATTACTAGTACAGAATACACCAGATCTTGCTGAGCAAGCTTGGTAAGACGAATGATAGAAATAGTTGAGTCTCATAAGCATCTCTTTGTTCACTCAATTATCTAGAGTAGGTTGTTTGGTCAGCCAGTTTGGCTGGCCCAGATCCTGAGTGAGGGCCACCTTCAGAAAGGCACTGAGAAGGATTTGCCTATTGGTACTGGTGGCCAGGGTGGGGGTGGGGGTGGGGGCGGGGATGAGAAGGTTTGAGGGGATGCTAGTGAACAACTTTGATCTTAGCACTTTGATGTGACTGCTTGGTTTGGGGACTGCCATAATGTTGAACAGTGATAAGTCTCTGTACAACAGGCTAGGAGCTTTTTTGACAATACAAGGTAATCTTTAATTAGCACCTTAACAATTTCATTTGGGGTCTTGGGTCCAATGCTAGAAATCTTGTATTGTTCTTGATTTGCTAGAGGGAATAGCCATGTCCCTTACAACACTTTTAGCGTCATTTTTTTTTAGCATTTTATTAGGAGGATCCTTCTATTGCTCTAATTCTTAGCTAAGTAGATTTTGCTTCTGGCATAGTTGGGAGCCTTTCTTTAATCTTTCCTTGAGTGTCACCCTTGTCCCTTTGCTGCATTTCAGACCAGTGTACTTTACAATAAAAAGGAGATATCTTCATTTTTGTCTGCAGAATAAGGCAGAGTGACCATTCCACTCCTACAAATTGGGGTCAGGTCACGTGGCTAGTCCACTGCAGCCATGTAGATTGGGAAGGGTTCAAGTACATTTTTATTCCCAGCACTGAATTACCTGGTGTTCCTGCTAACTCCCTGTGTTGGAGGTCCCCAAGACCAACCCCAGGTTAGTGGTTAGCTAGGACTCACAGGACTCAGCATATAGTCATGCTTACAGCTAAGATTTATTATAGGGAAAGGAGACAAAGCACACAATCAGCAAAGGGGAAAGGCACGTGGGACAAAGTCTGGAGGAAGCAAGGCAAGCTTCCGAGAATCCTGTCTCAGTGGAGTCACACAAGACACACTTAAATTCCTCCAGCATCAAATGTGACAAGATGGGAGAAGTGCTGTCTACCAGGGAAGCTCATTACAGACTCAGTGCCCAAAGTTTTAATGGGGGGCTGGTCACATAGGTACCCTCTGCCTAGCACATACCAAAATTCCAGACCCCTAGAAGGAAAGTAGGTGTTCAGCATAAACCATATTATTTGCACAAACAATTAAGGCACACTGAGATACCCTTTTTAGGTAGGGAGTTATGGGAACACTCCCCAAATCAAGTTCCCAGATGCCAGCCAAGGGTCAACCTTGCAAGAAGGCCTTTCCGAGGATAGTCTAAAGGCCTGCTATGTGAATTCTTTCTGCACACACCCACATCTCCATCTCTAGCTCAGAACCTTCTCCTAAATTCTTGGACCACATTTGTGATTGCCTTGGTTAATGTCTACTAGGCTGTCCTTTTGGAACTTCAGGATAAACACATCCAGAACTGAAGTAATAATCTTCCGCAGAACTGTTTTTCACCCTCTCTTTCTGAGCTCAGTCAGTGCCTCTACCATTCATCAGTTCAGTTGAGGCAGAAAAGTCTGATCCCTTTCCCTCATGTGGAGGTCAGGTGGGACCGGCTAGGATGGTTCCCAAGGGTCAGAATGGGTAGCAAAAGTACCTTGTATTCATGGCTGTGGGTGCAAAGAGCAAAAGTCAGGTACAAAATGGTGACCAATACACTGATAAGCCTCAGAGGTAGAGAACTGGGTTTAAATAGGATGTCAGAACAGGAGAGTTTGGAGATGGGATCAAAAGGTCAGGAGAAATTAGATGAACAGGAGTGTGATCAGGAAAGACATTGCCAACAGTAGCTGTTTCCCATGGGTTGGTTGGTTAGTTTGATTTGGTGTGTGTTTGATGGGTAGTCAAGCACAAATTAAAGGGCCGAGAAGGGAATAAATAAGAACCAAGACTTCTGTATTTTTCCTCAGATCCAATTAACCAACTGGCATCCTTTCAAATCCTCATCATTTTCATTCTCATCATTTCCCACATAGATTCATGCCATCATCTCTTACGTGGTCTCACATCCTCCTTCCAATCACTCGAGTGCAATCTTTCTACAGGGCACATTTGGACAGGTCACTCCTCAGCTGTCCCCATTACTTTTTCACTGTTCTTAGAATAACATATAAGAGTCTTCACATTTTGGTCTCTGTCCCCTTTTCCAACCTCATTTTATACCATTTCATGTCCCTCACCTTGCCCTTCACACTTCTAAGGTTTTGCCCATGCTGTTCTCTCTTCCTATGATGGCCTTTCTTCTCTTGCCTTTCCGGTTAATTCCTGCTTATCCTTTAACTCGCACCTCAAGTGTCACATCTGCAAATCCTCATCTTGCCCTCATCTCCAGGGCTGACTTCTCCATTAAGCACAGCAGGCACAATGCCTAGGACCCATGATACTTTTAGGGGTCCATGAAAATGTTTTAAGTTGTTTTAAAATCACAAAAAAACACAATATAATCCAACTTGCATTATATTTATCTTTATACCAGCACAGTAGCAGAACATAATTTTAATATTTTTTTATGGAGGAAGAGGCCCACCAAGGCAAAAATGCTGAGAGCCCGTGAAAGTCATAATGTGGCCCTTCTCATCTCCCCATTTATGCACTTCAATTGCACTGTCTTCTCCAAAGAACTGTGAGCTCCTTGAACTTATCCTAAGCACCTAGCACGATGCCTGGTCACTCAACGTATATTTAACAAGCAAATGCATTAACGTTTCAGCATATAGGTAGACTGTGGCTTACAAATAGCTTATACATTAAAAGCTTGTTTGTAAAAAATGTTTTTGAAACTCAGAACACATTTACCATTGTAATAATATCATATGTTTGCAGTTTGAGACAAGAGGCGAAACACTCTGAGGCCAGCCCACAAAAATTTACATTACCCAGAATGTTTCTGAAATACGATTTAAGTGAAGTCAAAAGCAGAAAAACCCAATACTCCTGCAAGTTAACAAACAGAACAAGAATGAAATTGAAGAAATATTTTTAAAAATTTATCTCGAATGCTAGCATTTGAGACTCTGTGAAGCCTGCTTTTCTTAAATTTCAAATTGCCCTTTCCCCATAGGCCCGTGGCAGACACTGTCTACTTACCACAATGGCTAAACCAGGTCAGAATCTTTGCCTCAGGCCACGCTGCTTGGCAAATGGTGGCTTTGGTTGTGTGTGCTCTGCTTTTCTTGTCCCTCATTGCTTCCATCTACTCTCTCTGCTGATTCCCAACCCCAAACACCAAGGAAGGGGAAAAGGGCCACCCAGCCAAAGCATAGGCAGACAGAGTGGCCATTCTGACTGTGGGGTGAACCACACAGCCAAGAGGGAGAGGAGCTTGGTGGTTGCCAGAGCCTTAGCAGAGCAGGTTAACCCTTTTACAGCTTAATCCTGAATGTGTCTCACCATTAACTATATTTAGATTTTTTTTTTCTTGCAAAGAAAAAGGTTTTAGGTTTAATCTGTTTGTTTTTTTTTTTTGTGAGGAAGATCAGCCCTGAGCTAACATCCGATGCCAATCCCCCTCTTCTTGCGGAGGAAGATTGGCCCTGGGCCAACATCCGTGCCCATCCTCCTCCACTCCACCTGGGACACTGCCACAGCATGGCCCAACAAGCGGTGCGTGGGAGCACGCCCGGGATCCAAACCTGCGAACCCTTGGGCCTCCAAAGCGGGGCATACGCACCCAGCCACCGCGCCAGCGGGCCGGCCCCAGGTTTAATCTTAAAGAGTGTTTACTGTGTGTGAATAGTAGAGTTGTTTGTATCTTGGGAGCTGACGATAACAAACACCTTCTTATTCAATATAACATTACCATGAAGCTCTTTAAAGTCTGTTCAGGTGAGAAGAGGGGTTTGACTATCTTGACTGAGTATACAGAGAGGGATAATTACCACATATATCTACGGAAAGTGTACCATTACCCCATGAAAAGGTATTTTCTGAAATAGCCCAGTCCTCACGAGAAACGAAGAATAACCTTCACCCCTTAACAGGGGGTGAGGATTACAACTTCAAGGGTTTTATAATGTTGACCCACAACAGCCAGAATTTTTTCGTGATCTAGAGAGCTTAAGGAATTTACCCAAGGTCACATAGCTGGTTAGAAGCAAGACAAAATTGCCTTGTAATTTTTTTTTTTTTTGCTGAGGAAGATTAGCCCTGAGCTAACATTTGTTGCCAATCTTCTTCTTTTTTTTTTGCTTAAGGAAGATTAGCCCTGAGCTAACATCTGTGTCAGTCTTCCTCCATATGTAGGTTGCCACCATAGCATGGCTGCTGAGTGGTGTAGGTCCGCGCCTGGGATCTGAACCTGCAAACCCCGGCTGCTGGAGTGTAGATTGCCGAACTTACCCACTACGCCATGGGGCCGGCCCCCTTGTAATTTTTAAAATGTCTTACTTTATTAATTACAAAGATTTTTTCAAAGCTTTGGCCCCATGTGTTCATTGTCAAAGGATGTCTAATTGTTGGTCTTATAAGGCTAATGACTCAAGCTCAATATGGGGAAAGACCTCTTTTACTCAGGACAAATGTTATGAGCCCTGGGCTATTTGACTGTTGAGGACTTTGGGGAAGTTTGAGCTGATTCAACATGCTGCTCCAGGGATTCAGTACAGTTTCAAAGCTGGTTTGTGAGGGCTCAGGCCTCAGATCTGCAGCCTTCTGTTACTAATGAGTATTGGTCTATACTTACTTTTGCAATAATTCTAATAGCATCTGTTAGAGCAGTGCAGCTTTCAGATAAGAGATGGTGACACGTGCAATGAAGATGTCATTTCAGGTACTTCTCATTATCATTCAGATAAATACCTCAAGGTCATATTTCTTACTCCCATATTACAGTGAATACATTAAAAAAGTAAAACTAGGAACACTGAACCTGTTATATTTAAGCCCCAAATACAGACTCATGGAATTTCAGGCCTAGGAGAAGATGGACAGTCTTCTAAGCACATCCTCTTTGGGCCCCAAGAGCCTGCACTTAACATTTCTCCCTCAGTTAATGGCCACGCCTACTTTTAAAGACAAAAGGTGTTATTTCCTTTTCACTACAGACTCAATATTATATCAGTTTGGGTCTCTGAGAAGCAAACACCAAGACAGGATTATACATACGAGAGGTTTATTGGGGAAACACCTGTTAAGGATAATGCGAGAGGGAGCAGGGGTAGGTGAGGAGAACCTCCAGGCTACGATAGATATAGGTCTGATATCTAAGACAGGAGAGGGCAGGGGAAGGAAGGAGGCTTGAGTAGGAGAAGCTTCAGACTGCAGTGTAGTTCTGAGACAGTCTCAGGTGGGGAGTCGTCAAGGCTGATAGAGGAGTCCCCTGCTGGGCAGGAATGGCCCAGCTCTTGTGCTTCCTCAGGCTCAGGGGTAGGAGCAGCCTGGGGAAAGCATGGCCTGGGCCTGAGTCTGGTGGCAGACCTGGAGGCTCTCAGTCAATTACGCTCCCCACAGCAAGTTCTTGAATGGTACACCTCCATGACCACCACAAATATTTAGCAGCCTTCACTTCTAGAAACAATCACAATTTGATCCTGGTTTACTCTGAACCCTCCTTTGCTCTCCAAAACCACCTACACCGATTTTTCTATTCCTTGATCCCAGTTGCCATCAGATAAGTTAACACTGCTATGGATCATATCTTAGCTTTCTCTTCTCCAGGTTAAATAATCTTATTTCTTTCACTGCTATCCCTTGAATCCTCCTAAGGTTTGCCAAGCCCTTTTGCCAAAGCCCAGAACTGCAACCTGTATTCTATACAAGCAAGATGCTCTCTGAGAGTCAATTTACAATAGCCATTGCGAACACAGACTTTGGTGACAGATATCAGCTCAAGTTCCAGATTGGCATGTAATGGCTAGGAGGACTTGTACCAAGTACTTTTAACTTTCTGGTCATCATTTTCCTCATTTGTGAAATAGGAACAACAATCACATCTACCTAGTGGGATTAAATGAGATAATGCATGTATACACTAAAAATCCCTGGCACATAGTAAGTGCTTTGTAAACATCAGCAAAAATATTATTAACATTGTATCTAGTCCTGAGCTTAATTAAGGGACTTTTGTTGCTGACTCATATCCAATTCATGATCCATTTGGCTTAGCCTTAAGCTACTTTTGTTCATTATTTGTTCTCAGTTAAGTATCTGCCAGCGTGATACTGATGTCTCTATTTTTCCTTTCTAAATGTACCATGCTATTTTTATTCCTACTCATTGACCCTTTGTCTCCTCCAGATTTCTGCAAAGTCTGTGCTTCTGAGAATCAGTTAAAAGTTTTCATTTTTGTTTTTTGGGTTTGTTTTTTTTTCAGTGATGCTGTGAGGCAAGAGATAAGAAGCTGCCTTGTATCATTGTTAAAATATTCCATCTCTGAGCTCTAACAACTAATGCCTCTTCTGGATTCATTGCGGTTCCTAGGTTTTCAGGAAGCTGGCATAGCCACAAAACTCTTTGATCCTTATTTCATGAATAGCAATATATTGAAAGGTAATTCCTCAAATCTGATCATGATCCTAATTTGATCCTCTCCCATTGCCAATAATATGGAAGGGAAGGGGAGGGTGCCAGCTCCACTCTGGGATGCTAATATAATAACCAGCACATCATATTAATTTTCTGTGGCATTTCATTTGCCCAAAGAGATTTCATGCTTATTGTCTCATTTGATATTCAAACCACCTCGACAGTAGGTTGGGTAAGAATTACTTATGCTTATTTTGTAAGAAACTGAAGTAAGGAAAAGTGAATAATTTGCCCAAGTCAAACAAAAGGTCAGTGGCAGTGCCACAAACAGACCTTGGTTCTCCAAATTTACAACTGGAGGCTCTTCAGTTTGGCCAGACTGCTAAACATGGCAGGAGAGGGCTATACTCTCAGAATTAGGCACCGCCCTCTCTTTCTTCCATCATGCTGGGGTCTAGGACCACCCACCTACATAGGCAGCTTCTCTTTGTGCCCCCAGTAGTGAATCTGCAGTTAGTCCCTGAAGGTTCCAGAAAGGTCCACAGCAGGGACATTGGGTATCAGTCAACTGGTTTTCAAGGGATGAAACCAAACTTTGGGGTAGGAACATAAAATCTCAGGCACTTAATGGGCCTCATGTTGTTAATCATGAATTACAATTTTCAGAATTTGAGCCCAGTCTGCCTCTTGGCTATACTACTCTTAAGCAAAATCATTAATCATCCTATACTCCTAGGGATCAGAGGCCCATATGTGGTTGAGTATCTGTAATCCATGTTTTAGTTGCCTCAGGTATAATTTACAAGCAATTCTTTGCAGAAATGAGCCATTTTTCTAGATAGTGTCTTAATGCGGACTTGAACTGAACAAGTGTTTTACTGAGGTTGGCAGGAATCTTAAATTTGAGCTCTGCGACCTGTAATAGAATATTCTCACCTTTCTTACCTCTCTCCTCCTCTCCTCATTCATCTTCTGCCTCTGTTATTTTTGCTTGCTCAGCATCCCTTTCTCCATTTATTTGAGGAATCACTTCTCCTCCATTCCATGTGGTTCTAGTGGGGCTGCCAATCATAAGATTTCTTTCACTTTCTTCAGTAGGGTGCAAATGTGTCCAAGTTAGCTCAATCAGCCTCTCTCTCCCACAGGTCATGTGGTAAATGCATGGCTGACTTTACAAGAAATCACCAAGTTGTTTTCCAAAATGGTCATACCATTTTACATTCCTACTAGCAATGTATAAGGTGAGGCCAGCTACATAATTTGCTGGACCCAGTGCAAAATAAAACGTGGGGTCTGTTGTTCAAAAAGCAGGACATATAAAACTTTTTCTTCTGCAATCTCTTTCTTGGCTTGTCATGTGGTTTTTATTTGCTATTCATACTATTAATTACTAGAATGAATTTCACTGCTATTTCATCTTTATACCATACAATGCCAATGTATTATATATATATTTTTTATTTTCTGTATATTATGATGTTTTGACATCTTAAAAAGCCCTTTCTGGCTGGAGAGAGACTGAGCTAGCCAATTCATACTCTCCTGGGACCATTAACCATAGATTGTCCCCTGGGCCAGAGAGCTACTCATCTGATATGGGACCTAGCTGAACGTAAACTTCCACAAAAACAAAAACAAAACACAAAAACCCTGTCAAGTGCAGCTGCACACCATCCCTGTGACTGTTGATCTTGTTACTGCTAGTCTGGGCACTTCCATTGGTTTACAATCCAGAGGCCTAATCCCTCCAAGTAAGCCATTGTATCAATCAAATGTGGCAAATGCTGAGACCCACATCAACTCCAGTGGGTACCCACTTGCAAAGGATACCCCAGGCCCACATCCCTGGCCCAGGAGCTCATCTGTTGGAGATGACATCGCCTCAGATGACCTGGCCCCAGCCCAAGACTCGCCGTTGGAGATGACTTTGCCACCTATGCCAGAGACAACTTCACCCTGGACACTGAGATCTCCACCCAAACAATGCCCACGGACCGCCTCTCCTAAGACCAAATGGGACACAGGACATTTTTGCTTTTCTTCCTTTGATATTAGGGATTCTACTATGTTTCTTAGCTCACTGTCCGCTTAGCCCATGCTCCTGGTATATTTCTTGCTGTCTGCTCAAATTACATCCCTACACTCCCATGCCCAAAGGGAAATCTGGTAGGAGTTACTACTACTTGTGCCATTCTAAAAATTAATGCAGAATACTGTTTTCCCCAGCAGGCACCTGCCTCATATCAGTCAACACCTTGACCCCCAGTGCCTTCTCCTAGGACCACCTCCAGCTTTCTACCACGATCTCCCACCTTGCGTCTCAGACCGTGACCACCAAAACCACTCTTTCTCCTGGGTTACACACACAACCACGAATCTTTACATATACTTTACTAACTTATCATTTCATACACTTCAACAACATAACTGCCAGACCTGCCACATTGACCTGAGCATATTTCTAACTCACTTAACAACTCCAGCAAGATATTCTTTAACCCCGAAAATTTCAGATTTATTTTTCTTGGCTAATGCCATATAAATAGGAAACTTAGTTATGGGCCAGCCTGTAGGGACTTTTTGTACTTCTGCTTGTGTTCCTCCTCTCTCCTCTCATAATAAAATGCTTTCTATGTGTTTAGGGCAATTTACACCCTACTCTCTAAAAATCTCTACTATCATCACTCCAAACTTTCCTTAATATGATGTTAAAACATCAGAGGACAAATTGTATTGTATATATATATTTTTAATATTTTCTGTATATTATGATGTTTTGACATCTTAAAAAACCTTTCTGGCTGGGGAGAGACTGCCCTCCTAGGCTAGCCAATCCTTGGAGATGGCAAAGAACTCAGCTGGGAGCATGTCCTTTGATATGCAAAATAACCATCCAGAGCCACACCTCCTCAATCAAGCCCATACACCCCAATAGGCAATATTCTTCTGCCTTTATCATCCCAGGTCCCAGCCAAGTAGGGACCACCCCTATAGCCCAAAGCCCACAGAAATTATTCAAAGGGGCCAGTCCTAAATTGTTTACCTGCCCTGTTGTACCTTTCCTGAAGAAAGTCCAGTAAAGGCTGCGGCCTAAGTACTCCACCCCTGCTTCTGTTTTCTGCCTCTTGACCACCCGGGTGTCCTTCTCATACGGCCCTGTGTGGCGGGCCTCCTGTCTCTAGGACCTGTGAGTATAGTCCATTTTGTTTTTTCCTGAGCCTCTCCTCTGTCTCCTCTTGTGGCTGTTCCTGACCGTCTCATAAAAGAATACAAAACAACCAGTTTTAGATGTAAAGAGATTTTAGCTTGTATGGGGAATCACTGAAATTACACAATTTGGATTTCACAGCTCATATATTTACTTAGCTCTTATGAAAAGAGTGGAAACACTGCACAAAACTAACTCAACTGTTGTTATTTTCACTTCTTGATTCATGCAAATTCTAGCAACTCTCTAACGTAGGCTTACTGAGTGAGAAGGACTGAAAGGCAGAGGAACTCCAGGTGCCTGGTCTTGCTCTTTCCTTTCATGTCATTGTTCTCAGTGTAAGCAGCTGGCTAACACAGAGGGGAACACAAGTGAAAAAGGACATGATAGAGGTCTTTGGTGTTTCGTGTTTCTTAGAATGCTATGCCAGCTTTCTTCATTCAAAGCAAGTTCTGGTTCAAATGGGAAGTGTGGCCTCTTGAGTAGGGTTGCTAGAGTTAGCAAATAAAAATACAAGATAAACACTTAAATCTGGATCTTAGATAACAACAAATCATTTTTTAGTATAAGTGTGACCCAAATATTGCATGGGACATACTGTATTTTATCTGGCAACCCTCTACCTTGGGGCTCTCAGTGCCCCTGCTTCCTCAGTCATAGATGTAACATGATTACTTTTGAAAAAAATTGTAGTGAGATATATGTAACATGAAATTCACTGTATTAACCATTTTTAAATGTACATTCAGTGGCATTAACTACATTTATATTGTGCTCCCATCACCTACAGAACTCTTTATCTTGCAAAACTGAAACTCCATATCCATTAAACACGAACTCTCCATTTCCCTCTCCCCCCAGCCCCTAGCAACCACCATTCTACTTTCTATCTCTATGAATTTAGCTACTCTAAGTATTTTATAAGAGTGGGATCAGTATTTTTCATAGTATTCTAAAGTCCTTTTGTGACTATTTCACTTAGCATGATGTTTTCAAGGCCACCCATGATGTAGCATATGTCAGAAATTCTTTCCTTTTTAAGGCTGAAAAATATTCCCTTCTATATATCTGCCACATTTTGTTTAACCATTCTTCCACTGATTGACCCTTGAATTGCTTCTGCATTTTAGCTATTGGAAATAATGCTGCTATGAACATGAGAGTACGAAGTCTCTGCTTTCCATTCTTTTGGGTGTATACCCAGAAGTGGAATTGTGGGATCGTATGGAAATTCTAGTTTTAATTTTCCGAGGAACAACATGATTAGTTTCTACTTGCTGAATTCCCATGCATTGTGTCCACCAGAATTCTGTGCTCATGGGACACTGCAAACACTATGTACCAATGGTGTGGCAGGGAACAAGCAGGTATATTATATCTCCTCTGCTCACGTGCGTTTTCCATTGTTTCATGGGCTTCACTTACAAAACACTAGTTCAAAGGTAAAATTATTATTAAGAATGTCCAGACAGTGACAGCAGAGCATTAAATCAAGTGGGCCCTTCTGAGCGTGGTGCCCAGGAGGGCAGCCTGGTATGAGAGTTTCAATTGCTCCACATTCTCCCTAACAATCAGTATCGTCAGGGTCTTTGATTTTAGCCATTCGTATGGATGTGAAATGGTATCTCATTGTAGGTTTAATTTGAATTTCCATGATGGTTAATGATGTTGACTAGCTTTTTCTGTACTGCTGGCTCTTTATACATCTTCTTTATCTCTGTCTATATATAATTACATATCTTTGCCTGTTTATTTCCCATTGGCTTTTCTTCTTATCTTCTTCTTCTATGTGTGTGGATACACATATATAGGTATATGTAGATTGATAGCTGTTCTTTCTCAGTCTCTAACTTGCTTTTTCATTTTCTTAATGGTATCTTTGAAGGAGAACGTTATTAACTTCGATGAAGTCCAAATTATCAATGTTTTTCTTTTATGGTTCATGCTTTTTTGTGTCCCAGGAATCTTTGCCTAGTCCAAGGTCACAGAGATTTCCTTCTTCCTTTTCCTCTTCCTCCTCCTCCTTCTTCTTCTTTAGATTTTATCTTTAAATTTATGATCCATTTTGAGTCTATTTTTTAGTGTGGTGGGAGGTAAGGCTCCAGATTAACTTTGTTTATTTTTGCATATGGATACTCAATTGTTTCAGCACTATATGTTGAAAAGACTGTCCTCCCCAGTGAACTTCTTTAGTGAAAATTAGTTGAACACGTATGTGTGAGTCTGTTTCTAGATTCTCTATTCTATTGCATCGTTCTATATATCTATTCTTATGCCATTCCATACTGTTTTGGCTATTCTAGGTCCTTTGTGTCTTCATATAAACTTTAGAATCAGCTTGTTAATTTCTATGTAAAAGAATGTTGAGATTTTTATTGGGAAAGCATTGAATCTATGGATCAATTTGTGGAGAATTGATGTCTTAACAATATTGAATCTTCCAATCTGTCAACATGGTATATATCTGCATTTATTTAGGTCTTCTTAATTTCTCTCAGCAATGATTTGTATTTTTTAGTGTAATTTGCATACTTGTTAAATTTATGCCTAAGTATTTCAAGTTGTTTGAATTTATTATAAATGTTATTTATTTATTTATTTTTTTGTGAGGAGGACCAGCCCTGACCTAACATCCAATGCCAATCCTCCTCTTTTTTGCTGAGGAAGACTGGCCCTGGGCTAACATCCGTGACCATCTTCCTCTACTTTATATGGGATGCCGCCACAGAATGGCTTAATGAGCGGTGCGTCAGTGCACGCCCGGGATCCGAACCAGCGAACCCTGGGCCGCCGCAGCAGAGCACGCGTACTTAACCGCTTGCGCCATCAGGCCGGCCCCTGTACCACATTTTTGTTCTCATTTTAGACCCCGCACACTTATAGTGGAATTTAAGTTTCAACTCAGCATACCCCCTTAGGGACCCAACAAAATTTAAAAATAAGAATCACTAAGAAGGAGATTACCATCACAGGATACAAATTTGGTTCCAACCAAAACAATGCCAGAAACACTTCCAGCAATCATTAAGAAGGTCTTCAGAAATAAGACTGAAGTTGATCTGCAGCCAAATAAAAATCAGAATTCTTCTGAGTCTTAAAGGCAAACATGCCTAAAATAAATACACAAACTTAAATGATCATTTTGCAATAAAACATCCTAATAAGAAAACCAAAACGAAGGACAGACCTCAAATGTTAATTACAAAATGCATCACTTTCCCAAAAATGGAGAGGTTGTCGTCAGATAATTCAGTCCACCAATGAATTTTCAACATTACAGTGTCAGCAGCAGAGCCTCTAGGAAAGCTGAACTGAGAAAAACACATTTTTTTTCATTTTCTATGTCAGGAAATTGGAATGAAAATTGGTTAGGTTTATTTACAGTATCTCAGTTACATCTATATTTCAGAAACAGCAGCACAGTATATGAATGGAAATTACACCTTCCTATTCCCAGCTCACAGACTGCATGTGGAGAGGCTGAATTTAGACCAACAGAAAAGGGTGAAATTTAAGTTAAGTGAATAAGAACAAATGCCTTGATGACCTTCACCTGCTGCAGCATCCTCCAGATTTTGCTTACAGGTTGCCACAGCCTGGGGCTCTGTGAGTGACTCAGGTAAACTCAGTCACAGCAAGCTACACGGTGTTTAGCTCTGGGTTTTGTAGCTGTAGAGATGGACATTGCATGAAGTGGCTCTTGTGTTCCAAACAGCTTCACGTTATTTCTGAAAAGGCAGTCTGTGGGATCGAGACCTTCCTTTGGAGCACTACAGGGTCAGACTTTCCTGTTCCCAGTTATCCGGCTGCCGTTCCTGCGAGAAACCAGCCTTGGACTGGGCACTCCTGCCTTCTAAGTGCCTTGCTTATCCTCTACATCTGCCTTTTGGTTCCTTCTTGCTTTACCAGATCTTTGCAGATAGCGTGGAAAGCTGCCAGAGCTGTGCTACCCCATTGCCGCTGATTCCTAATCTTCTCTGAGCCTTTGAGAAGACTTCTATGTAACAACTAGAACAAAACACCCAGATTGTGCCCTCCCCACAGCCCTACGCCCAAACCGAAAGGCTTACTTGCCCCAGTTCTCCCTCTCATCCGGATGCCGTGGTGTCAGCAGGAATTTATAGAATGTCTACCCGTCTAGCCGTTATTTATCTAAGTCCACTCATCTTGGAAGGCTCTACTTTTTCCAGGAAGACATCTTTGCTAACTCTAACAGAAACTGTTCTCCCTCAGGGCTAGAACAAGATCTTCACAGGACTGTGGCTCTGAAAAGGTTTTGGTGCTCCTCCATTATAATTCAAAATAAAAACAACTCTAAAACATAAAATGTGTACAAAGA